>NC_051440.1:7737477-7750950 GCF_001649575.2 Kryptolebias marmoratus | reverse complement strand
ACTTTCCATTGACTTCCATACATTTCTACAGCCTAACCCTGACCCTCACCCTAACCCTAACCATTACCAGTACATACCTAACCCTAAACCAAACCTAAACTCAAGTCACACCTTAGTCCTAAACCTAACCCCTAACCCAAAAACATAATTTCTACTCGTGGGGACAAGGCTTTGGTCCCCACAAGGAGCAGTCGGTCCTCACAAGTTAGTATATGTTAGGAAAATTGTCCCCACAACGTAGGCAAGACAAGTCTACACACACACACTTTGTTTACTGATAGCTTCATATCAAATAGCTCCAAGCATATATCTATAAGGTAGAATTTCCTTTTATTTGCAGGTGCATTCTACACAGGAAGGAAATTGTCCCATTTCCTCTAAATTAACCTATTTAATAATCCATCAATGTTGACTCAACACAAGGAACTTTTTTGGTTTATATGTTCAAACTTAAGGCTGAGTGGAGCGTGAATGATTGTTTGTCTCGATTGTCTCTATGTGTCCCTGTGATGGACTTGATGGAAAGGTTCCCTGCTGGAACCATCCAGCAGAGATGGTACGGTACATAGTCATAGGACATATTGTAGTTTTGCCTTTATAGACAGTCTGACAGCATATTAGCAGTACTGCTATTAAAGAATAATTGTTTAATTTTCCAAATTATAGATATCAATGCTACAAGACACAAGAGAGCCACTGAAGACGAGTAATTCACAGCACAGATAAGAATTAAGTATCTTTGCATCTAAATCCAGGCATTCAGATTTTGCACTGCCATCTAGTGGGCATTAATTGTACTGGGTCACGTGTGGCATTTTTTTTTGTTTGTTTGTTTATTTTGGAAAATTCCTCTCTTTTCAGTTCTAAAAGCAGGCAGCCCTGCTGTCAGCCTTTTGTCAGGCACCATACAGGCTCCTAATACATGTGTTTTGTACAAATCCTGGCATAGGATAAACAGATACAAGTTTTTTTTTTCTTCCCCCCTCAAGAACAGGCCTTTACAGCCCTGTCAACATCCCAGAGTTCCTCATGGGACAAATTCCTCCTTTTTCTGGTACTTGAACAGTTTCAAATGGTCATCTCTCCAGTATTAAACCCGATGTGACTGTGTCCCACTGCGTGACTGAAACAACCAAACACAAAAAGCTGCTGTGTTAATTCTCACGCTAGTAATCCAGTTCTCTTGGTTTTACTCAAAAAAAAAAAAAAAAAAAACGACAAATTTAAGGGTTGTTTTCAAAAAGCGAGAAAACAGTCTGCAGTTCAGATTAGAAGGACTCGGTGGTCAGTGTGTCCTCCTTTCGAGTTGAGATGTCTTGTAGATAGTTTACGTCCCTTCTGGCCTATTTATAGTGCTGGCCCTCGCAACAATGTCCTCTGTAACTCGACTCCGTCTGTTAAGCCGGAGCTTGTTGAATGTCAGCTGCCAGAAGCGGCACACTCTCCTGCTGACTCTCGCTCAGAGCTTCATGGAGTTTGCGGGACGGCCGAGACCCTCCGAGGCCTACAGCCTCCTAGCAGTCCCCAGCCTCAGCTCCTTGGACGTGGACGTGGACGAGGATGAGGGTGATTTTGTGATCGGCATCAGGCCAAAATCTTCTCCTATCCCATCGAGAAGGAGCTCCGACTGCAATGAAGACTCAGAGCCCGAGCCGCCTCCTCTCTGTGGTTCCAGGAGGGTGTCCTTCGCGGACGCCAAAGGCCTCAGCCTGGTGCAGGTGAAGGAGTTTGATACAAGGGATGTACCCAAACGACAAGGGTTTGACTCTCCAGCGGCTGACGACACAAATACATGGGAATATTACCTCTCACCTTTAACCTTTTTCCTCTCGCTGCCATCTGACGAGCTCTCCGCCCGGGTTCGGGAGCAGAAGATAGAGCTGGAATCAGTTGAGTTACTCCCAGGGACCGCAATACTGAAAGGAGTGGTCCGAGTTCTCAACATCTCCTACAGTAAGTCAGTCTTTGTCCGCACCACTTTTGACAACTGGTGCAACCACTTTGACCTTCTGACGGAGTACATCCCGGATTCCAGTGACGGCGTGACGGACTCCTTCTTGTTTAAACTCACCTTAGTGCCTCCGCTGGGGGACCAGGGAAGCAGAGTGGACTTTTGTCTGCGGTGCGAGACTCCCGTGGGGACATTTTGGGCTAACAATGACAACAAAAACTATGTGCTGGTCTGTTATCGCAGAATGAAGGGGGACAAGGAGAGAGGGCAAAGGGAAAACGTGAACAAGAAAAGCTGCCTGAAGACTGTCAAGTAAGGACAAAAGGTGGATGCTGGGACATGGGTAGATGCCATTGTTTCCTGACAAGCTCCATGGCACAGAGAAACCAAAAAAAAGGAGTTTTCACTAATCTCCACTCTGGAAAATGTTAAAAATATCAGTTTTCCTCACCAAAACCACATAAAAGATGTGTTGATTTGGCCTAAAAACAAATGTTTTCTTCATTCACTTCGAAACGTAAATTTTTAATGAGAAAAACTGAGTTGTTTAAAAAAATGCTTTCCAAAGCAAAGGACTCAAAATGTGGAGCTTTTCAAAATCAATGACATGGCAGCCTATTTCACATTTGCCCATTATTAGTTTGTGCCCTAGAAACCAAAACAACAAAGCTGTTTTTATTCATTTATTTTACATCATTTCACTTTATCTGGATCCTGTCACCATCAAGCTTTTATTGTGTGCTAAAAAAGTTAAGACCTGAGAGGAAACTGTAAAGTGTTTCATTAAGAAAAATGAGTTTTTGGGATGATTTTTAGCCAAGCTAAAAATGTTCCTTCTCTGTATTTTAATATAATGTTATTGTAATTTTTTTTTTTTTGCCATCCAGTGGCCCAGCCTGGGAATTTCAGCATTTATGTAAGAAAACTGTGGGATAAAAGGTTTCATAAAAGAAGAAAAAAAATATAATCTTACAAAATGTGTGGACAGGCTGAAGTTTGACAGAAAGAAATCCTCAAAAATTGGGGAAAAATTCTTTTTTTCTTCCCTTTTTTCGTTCCTGGTTTGCTGCAAATTTAATTTGTGAAGAGCTAAATGAAACACATCACCAGCAACGCTCCAGAAATCCCTGAATCACATTGTTCTGTGGTGTTGATTGTTGCTAAAAAAACAAAACTGGAAGAACAAGACACAAAAGTTTGACCGGTTTGAATTTGATTCATTCACAGCCAGAGTGTCTCCACTGTGGAAAACATTTCACTAAAGCAATCTTCATCTCTCGAAAATATTTCAACAGGTGAGTTCACATTTAGTGAAACTAAATGTTTTAATTGCTGCAGCTATAATGCAGTTCTGAGGTGCCTCGTTTCTTTTAGATGAGTCTACAAACCAGCTGGAAGAGGACCGAATCAAAGCCCAGAAAATAAAGGAAGAGGAACAGATACTACTGGTGAGTGATACTGTTGATGCTCATGTCCTATATCTGCACAAGTAAAATGTTTTAAAGAAGAAAGGAGCTTTGGGACACATGAGGAACAGAAAACTTGACATGACCCCTGCAGACCTTTCTGCAGGAATGTCACGTGACCTCAGCTCGAGTGCCAGCAGTGTAAGATAACACACTGAGCCCCTTAAGGACACTTTGTAGCTGCTGTTTGCACTTCCTCGCTGTCTCAGATGTCCTCATGCCTTGTCCTGCAATACAAGCAGTCGCGACATAGCCCGAGCAGTTTATAGTCACGCTTGGCTTCATATGTCACCCCCACGTTTTTATTCTTTTTACATTCAGCAGAACCATTGTGCGCTAAAATTAAACTCTCCCTGTTGACGGACAGATGGAGAGCAGGCAGAACACCAGCCGACGGCGGCAGAGGAAAGCTGCACGGATGGCCCGAGTGAAGGACTACTTCGCTCAGAGAGACGAAGAGGGAGACTCTGACAGAGATGAATCACCTCCAGAAATAAAACAGGCAACTCGGGTGGAAAGACCGGAGGACAAACACGTCTGTGTGCAGGAGAATGGTGAATCAGAGTGTCCTCGGCTTGTTTCGGAAGCCTGCAAAACATGCAGCCAACCTGTCCGCAATGCAGCGCCTAACCACGCATGCAGCGAGCGGCCGGAGAAACCCGACCTGGGTGTTTTGGCACAAGGCGAGAGCGCGGCCGATGGCCTAAACAAGCCGCTGCATTCAGCTGGTCAGGCTGCCAATCAGGAAAACATCGGGGAGTTTCTCACAAAGGCTCAGGAGCCAGACACGAGTTATACGTGCAACAAAAATGCAGAAGCAGGGGGAAGTGAAGGTCTGGATGGCCACAGCAACCGTGTCGCATTCGGCACCGTGGTGGCTCCGCTGTATGATCAGGTGTTCCGCAGCGTGTTAGGTGAAAATCCAAATGAGGAGAACACTGTAAATACAGAAGACTTCAACTGTCCTTCAAAAGCAAAACAAACCGGTGATATTGTTCCCCAAAATGCTAAAAGTAAGACAAGCAAGATGCAGGGAAATGTGTCTGAGGATCAGGAGTCAGATAATCCATTCTTAGATACCATTCTGACTACGTTGAGAGACAAAAAGATGCTTAAATGTGCAGATCTGAGTGGCACAGATACGTCTCAAAACCAACAACATCTTTCAGGAGATGCGTCAGAGCGTCTCGGTGCAGTAAATTCTGTTTTAGTTACGGATTTAGTGAATCCACAAACATCCTCTGAGAGCGAGCATCTCCAGGAAACAGCAAGGGGACAAAAACGAGCCTTTGACCTCCACGGAGAAACCACAGCTGAACCGCTGGAGGGGCCATGTGAACAGTTTTTAACCGCTGAAACGAGTCCAACGGGTGAAGCAGATGACGTCTACGAACCTTTTCAGAGTCCGACAGGTCATGCTGTTGAAGAAGAAGAGCAGCAGCCGCCCCGAAAGGGGGAAAACAAGACAAAGGTGATTAAAGAGGATGATGCGGCTGTGACACAAGTCGACACAGCTCTGAGCAAAGGCAAACCACTGCAAGAGTCTGAAGGTCTAAATCCAAACAAAACCAGTAACACAGTTTCAAACGAGCTTGTCTCTCCTTGTGAAGCAGAGACAATAAAGCTCACATCACCTGAGACATCTCAGGAGGAACCTTGTAGCATCGAGGAAGAAATGAAAGGGATTCTGAGCCCACAAAAGGGTGACAAAAACAACTCCGGTGAGGTTAAGGTCATTTGTGAAGCCGCTGGATTTGTGATAAGTAACCAGGACAGTCATGCGGACACATATGAGGGAACGACAGACAAAAACGCTCCAGACAAGACAAAGTATCATGTAGCAGATGTTGCTGTTCCTATAGAGGATGAGGCTGTCGGTTTAACAGACAATACTGAGGTGAAAAACTTGGAAATAATAGCTGAAGAGGGAGAAAACAGCACACTGTCAGATGACGAGGGAGGTGAGCCGCTACAATCAAAGGCAGAGGACGAGAAAACAACGGAGAAGGATCCTTCAGAGAGAAATGAGGAGAAATTGGTTGTAAAGGGGGCAGCTGAAGAAGTGCAGGAGGACGAGGAGGACAACATGGCGGTGACAGAAGACAGGGAGTGGAGGAGACAGGACGAGACTGCGGCGGTTTTAGTTGACAAAGAAGCTAAACTTGAGGACGTTAGAGTCTTTAAGGCAAACACTGGAGACAACGAAACAGAAACAGAGACGCGGAAAATGACGGACTTTGTAGAGATGCAGCAGGCCAGCATTGAAAAGACAAGTGTCCGAGAAGAAGAGGAGATGGAGAAATACACGGAAATGGACTTAAATTGCGCCGGTGAAGCAGGTGAGAAGCAGGAGAATCGAACAGTGTCACATCAAAAAAAGATAGATTACAGGGGCGAAATCCCAGCTGATGAGACTGCAGCTATAGATGCAGACTCGTATGTGGCAGCAGAAGGCAGAGGAGATGAACGGGGGTGTTTTGAGGAGAGGTCAGACGTTGCAGAAAACAAGGCTGAAGAAGGTTTATCTGCTCTGCCGAGCGATGAGCTGGAGGTCGCCAAAGAAAGCACAAAGGAAGGGGCCTGGATCCAGGCTGACAGCCTTCGTTTCGAACACGCCTCACGTGGTCGTTCCCCCGAAGCCCCTGCTTTGGAGAATGCCTCAACAGATGAGCCTCTGTATGAGCAGACGAGTCCCAGCAGCTCAGAGTCGGACTCGGGCGACGAGGTGGAGCTGTACATGCACTGTCTGAGGGCTGCCGACGCATCAAGACGGGCCCGGAAGGTTAAAAGCAAAGATGTGGGTTTGGCTGTGAGCAGAGGCAAACTGCAACCAACAACCATGCCCCCCATCAGCGAGTCTCTGGATGAAAATGTCCCGCTCAGCGGACCTCAGGAGAAGCCTGATGATACGCAGACAGCAGCAACAAATGGACAGGACAACACCAGCCAAGGCGTACAGAGGTGGACGGGGTGGTTTTCCTGCTGCAGTGTCTCTAAAGCGCTGTTGTATGCCACCTTGTTAGTGATATTTGTAGTCGTGGCGTACTATTATGATTTTCTCGCCTGCTTTGGGCTGTACTTGTTATCGATCATTTGGCTCTGCTGTCAAGGAGAGAGAGAACCAGTGAAGAACAACGACAGAGCAGACTGAAATAAACAGCGGAGATCAGTTTTCAAAAGGAACTCCCGGGCATTACATTTTATATATGTCACATATCAGAGTAGGTGTTGTAAATTTCCTATGAGAGGATGTTTAATGTTTGTTGCCAGGTGTAAAAGCGTTCGTCTTTTTGCTCATCTGTACATAAAACTTAGAGTCATTTAGGCAAGATGCTGGGGAACACTGACCATGATGAGGCGGTTAGATATGTCCTAAAGCAGGGGTCTCCAATCCTGGTCCTGGAGGGCCCCTATCCTGCATGTGTTACTTGTTTCCCTGCTCCAACACACCTGATTCAGTGGTTAAATTACCTCTTCATGTTCTGCAGAAGCCTGTTAATCACCCATTGATTCAAATCAGGTGTGTTGGAGCAGAGAAACAAATAAAACATGCAGGATAGTGACCCTCCAGGACCAGGATTGGAGACCACTGTCCTAAAGTAAAGGTAAGTACTAAAGACAAATAGAGGAAAACCAGTTGCTCAACCGCCTTTATCGGCTGTATCAAGTCCTTCCCATATCGTGAATAGTTTATTGTTGCTGCATGCTTACATATTAAGTTACATTACACCTGCTGAAACATTTGTTTGAATCAGTCAAAGCCATTTCTGGCTAAACATAGAAAATTACTGACGTCACCTGAGGCCGTGCTCCGGCCCTCTGGAACGGGCTGAGCCTAGGATCTATATGAGTGGACACTTCCTTGGTTCCAGGCTTCTGCTTCCGGACTCATCCTTAAGATGCTGCAGACAGTAGTCCCAGCGCTGGCCTTGTACTAACTCTCTGCTTTGTTAGAATAAATAGTTCAACTCAAGCTCTTTTGTAGCGTCATCCTTAAAGGGTAAATTTTCTGAGTTCTCCCACCCCAGGGGTAAAAAGGACCAGAAGTAAGGTGAGGGTGGTGCGTCGGCGAAAAGGTGTAAGTGTGTGCTGTGTGGTTTATTTTCAACTAACACTAATGTGAATAAACTGCATAAATGACAAATATTTCTTGGAATCTGCTTTCAACGCCTATTACCACACTAACACCTGTAGCAAGCTGAGAAGAAGAAATGCTTCAAGTGTTTGAGTATGTTCATGAGCTACTGTGTGTGAGTACAAATACAATTTACATGTTTTTTACCTTGACAGTTTCACACAGTGTTGTATTTACTTTATACTTAAGACCAGGGCTATTCAATCTAAAGAAAATGTGACAAATGTTAGCTCATGGAAAAGAAAGGAATCTTTTTTTGTGAATATTTGCAGATGATATAATATTGTGCGTGATAGATGCAGGTGTTGAAGCTTAATGTAAATTTTTGGCCCTTCGATCCCATCAACTGAAAAGTGGCCTTCTGAGAGAAATGTTGCCCACCTGTGCTTTCTAGAGACTCAGAACAGAAGCTGATTAGGGACATTTACTTTCATGACAATATCTCGAGATGACAACACTCGGTCTCAAAATAAATTATTTATCTCATTGCCTCAAGAGAAAGAGCTCCTATTCTCAAGAAACAGGTTATTACATTTATATAGTTCAAACTAGAAAAGCTTATTTTCTTGTAAGAACTAGATATGATTTTAAAATCCCAGAGCAAACAAAAAGGGTAGTTCTTCAGGCATCGGTGTACTCATGCTTACCACTGATTCCAGCTGAAAATGTAAGTAAAACACAAGAATCACTCAATTCTTTCACCATAATCATCCTGTTATCTTGAGAAAACACCATAAAAATAGCCCGGTTATCTTGAGATAACAATTAGTTGCCTCGTGATCTTGAAAAAATAAAAACGACATCCAAAATAATAATAACAGGTACGGACGTTGTCAGCTTCTGTGACCAATAAATGCAACGCTTAATGAAACTAAATTATATTTTTATAATTTAACCTGCTCAGCAAAATATATAAAGTACTAAGAAATAAATTAGTCACTAATTATATGCAACTACATAGTAAGTATTTTTACTCCTAGCATCTAAAGTGAAATCTGAACATCACATTCATTTTGTTTGACTTGAACTTTTGCGTGCAGAACCTTTGCTTGTCTTGCTGCTTGTATTTTTTAAACCGAACACATTGGGTTGCACGAACTACATAAACTTTCTGCAAATACAAAGGTTCATGAATCCATGTGCAGAAAGGAGGAGCTGCTGACTGTAAAAAGGTTTTTGTCTGCATCTTTCTGTGGTTATCATCATTTCAAAACACTCTTTAATAGTCTTGTTAGGAGACGGGAACTTAGAAGTGCTGCTGTTACAGCTGAACCCGTTCAGGAAATAATAATTCATTTTTATTCGCTGCAGGTGGAGCTTGTTTTCACCTCATTATCGGAGCAGGTCGGCTGAACCCTGCACTCATTCTGATAGCTACCTAAAAGGCAGCCAAACCAAATACTTTCACGCCTACACTGACAGATAAGTAACAGCTTTATCAGTGTATTGTTACTGGAATTTGGTAATAAATCAGGTGTGCTGTCAGCGAACAGACTGATGTTGAAAACAAGTAGTAGTACCTTTACAAGTATGAGTTTAAAACATGTTTATGTCAATTTAATAGTATATTAAAAGGAAAAATGAATACATTAAGTTCAAAGCTATGCATATAGTTACATTTTAGTTGCTCTCCTGTTACTTGATTTGCATAACACTTCACACAATTATACCCACCATAATTAATATGGTTTTGTGGTGCTGTTTTGACTAGACTCCACAAGTGGAGTCAGTGCATTCAGAGCAGAAATCTGCAGCTAAATAAACAGCATAGCAGCTGTGAGATATTTTGGGAGTGAGGAATACTTCCAACCTGTCAGGGGATTTAAAAGAATTTATGACTACAGGCTGAATCCAATAACAGCTGTCCTTATCTTCCACAAAATGGGAGGGAAAAAATCCTAACAAACGCTGTTCTTTAAAGTCAGCCCTTGTGATCGCTTTTTTGGAGAGAGTTTTCTGTGTTCCTGTCAGCACAGTCAAACACCAGACTAAAAATGATCCAAAGGGACAAGAGTGCGTCTGCAAGGGGGGACGAAACCCCCCTGAGCCCACTGGGTGGCAATAAATCTACAGCTTTCATCATGTCAGGTTTAACAGGATAAAAATAAAACATGAACTGATGGACTTTATTTTTAAACTGTGTTTTTATGGTCTTTTGTTAAACGTGCTCATTGCAATCTCATGAAGACTGGTAAAAAATTAAAAAAAAAAATCATGATCTCATTGTATTTGTTTACATACACGGGCTACGATCGGCCTAATGTCGGCCAATCACGCAACTCAAGCTTCCACGTGGTTTTTATTAGATTCTGCTGTTTGGTTTATTTACATGGAGTGCTACCGCATTTCAGAATTGCATAGTATTATATCTGGAAAACTACTGGAGTAAAACTCCTTCAAACTACACCATTTGATGTAGTTCAGGGGAACTTGTTTATGTTTGAGTTCAGTGAGTTTGCAATAAGTACCTTAAACATGTTAAGCTAACTAGAGCCTCTAAAGACATATTCCACAACATTGTTATTATTATTATTATTATTATTATTATTATTATTATTATTATTATTATTATTATTAGTTAATATTTGGTGGAATTGTATTTATTTATTAACTTATTAAGAGAAAACTCTGTACACAGCCAAAAGTCACTGTTGTGATGGCCCCTTCAAGGCAGGTTGTACTTGTCTGGACTTGTTTTGTTGCTGGACTTTTCTCTAAGTGAATTTAATCGGCAACCACACTCAAAAAAATCATAGTTAACTTTTGCAATATACTTAATTATTTCTATGAATAAAATTGTCCATTGTTAGGATTTTTATACAGAACTACGAAAATAGACATGGAAAAAAGAGCAAAAAACGTAACTATACGAATAAATTATTTAGTTTAAAACGGTCTAAATGACCAATTGTACAATTTACAAGATGTACCTGAACACTTCACGGCACAGGCTTCAATCTGGAGCACGATTCTCGCTCTGTGATTGGACGAGACGCTGTCAGTTCGCCAGCATGCGGGTTGAAGCCAACCAATCAGGTGGCGTGTTGTTGGTCGGTGCCCCGGTTCGCCGGTCGGGTTGCAGTTTCAGGAAAAGAAAAAAAAAAGAAAAAGGGGAAGCTTCTGGCGGAGGCAGAGTCGGCAGTGTGTGTGTGTGTGTGGAGAGATGAACCCCAGGGATAACGCCGAGACGGGAGAGACGGAAACCCAGACGGAGGGGTTCAGCGTGCCGATTCCGGATGAAGCACCGTGTAAGAAGGAGCAGGAGAAGCTGTCCGGGGTCGTCAAAAACGTCCACAGGAAACTGCGCAGAAAATACAGAGAGGGTAAGAAGACTGTGGCTCTCTGTGGCCCTGCAGCTTCAGTGACCAGCACTGACTGAACCTCAGCTAACACATGCTACACACCAAATATTGTGTTTCCACTGATAAAACAGTAAATTAATGTCGGCGCGAGCTGCTGGCGGGACTGCAACCGAGACCAGAAAGGGAAAACAACAAGGCCTCCAAAGCTCCTTAAAGCTCTTACTGTTGTTTTTGTCTTCATATGCCTTTGTAAACACCTCCTTTTTTTCTATTTTTGAGACACCCAATAGGTTACTAATGACATGCATTAAAAGAACCTATCTATAAGATAACTGTGGATGGAGCAAACAGTTTTACAACCAAATGACTTTTATTCCCCTATTGCTGCCTGTCACTTGATTACAGAGCTGGGTGATATCTCAGATATGTGCTGAAAGTGGCTCACTGATGCATTTTATTCAGATAACATTTTACTTACAGACAGACTATTCAGTTGACCTGCAGGAATAGTGAATATATAGAGGCTGGCACTTGTTCTCTGCCTTATCTATGACAGAAATGCTTCGGTGTCATGATTAATTTTAATTCTGTCTTGGTTGAAGTGAGAGGATTTGAACTCGGACAGAGCAGAGTGACTCAAACTGATGTTAAAACTCCTTTAAATCCACAAATTCTTGTTTACCACATCAATTAAAATGTTCAAGAACATCCATTCATCCATCCATCTTGTTTACCTGCTTCTCCTTTCCGGGGTCGCAGGGAGCTGGCGCCTGTCTCCAGCCATGGACACCCTGGACGGGTCGCAAGTCCATCACAGGGACACATAGAGACAAACGAAACAGCCGTTCGCTCTCACTCACACCTAGGGACAATTTAAGAGTTACCAGTGAACCTAACATACATGTTTTAGATTTGTAGGAGTGTTCAAGAGCAGCCAGGGCCATTAAAAGACATCGTCTTTGGAAGCCAAATGTCTTTGAACAAAATGACTGATGTCCTCGGCCCTCTTGCCCCTCATAGTTTCTCCTCTGTCGGGACTCAATGATCCACCGTTGCGTCAAATAGCCAAAGCAAAAACTTACGTTCCTCTAAAGCACCTCAAGACTCCCGTCCATGCCTTCATCTGCTCCAGATTGGACCGCTGCAGTTCCTCATGTTTTGGGCTTGAACAATCGTCTCTCTGTCACCTGCAGTTAGTCCAGGACGCTGCTGCTTGTCCTCTAACAGGCGTTAGGAGGTACGAACACGTCGCTCTCGGGTTTTTAGCAGCTTTCCACTGGCTGCCTGTTCATTTCCGTGTTCAATTTTAAGACTCTTTTACTCACTTTTAAAGTTTTAAGTGGTTCGGTACCCAGTTATTCAACTCAACGTTCTTGATTTTTGTAACCCAAATCCAGAGGGATGCTCTTAGTGCGTCCGAGGGCTAAATTAAAGCACAGAAGGGATCAGGAACAACCTGCCCCCTTCATATTTGCACTGCAGAGTCTGTAAAGTCTTTTAAATCTTGTCCAAAAACTCTTTAATTTGAGTTCCATCAGGTCTTTATGTTGCAGTGTTTCCCTGTTTCAGTTTGTTTTTAGTCTGTTTTATTGTGTCTGTTGGTTTATTTTATTGATGGTTTGTTTTTAACCAGCTTGTACAGCACTTTGGTTAGCCTTATTGCTTTTAAACATGCTAATGAAACATAATTGGCGTTGACATCAAGGGTTGTGTCTGTGAAAGGTAACCCGCGCCCTCATTCCAGGAAGTAACCGATGCCATCGCCAACAATTTAGGATGAAGGTGGTTTTTTTTGTTGTTTTTTTTATAATCAGCCTTTTCATCAATCTTCACAGAATGATCCACGTGTGTCGACCGCAGTTTAAATGGAGGTGCAAACTGGGGAAAAAAATCAACACGGGATTGCTATATTATTGTTGAATATTGCAATCATCACATCAGTCGTTCCTCACTCCTCTCCTCCTGTTCTGTGATCATTCACTACTTTCTGCACACTTCAGCACCTGGGCCACTAAAATGTAGCCCAGGTGCTGAAGGATCTGAGGCGGTGGGAGTCCCTCAAGCTTTCAGACCATTTAAATCTTTGCAGTAACGAAACTGGTCTAAACCTGCACATGGCATACGACCTTAGACTGGACCGTGTCCCACCTGTGTGAATACGAGTTGTGTTGATACAGAGGCAAAAACAAAAAAAGAGTGGTGTAACAAAGATTTATTTCTTAAACAAAACAAAACAGTTTATCCCTATCCTTTAGGCACCTCACGGTTCTGCTCGATTACGATTCAAAAGGCTGCCATGCAGTTCCAAAACGGTTAATGCGTTTTGATACTCAAACATTTAACATAAATAAACAGCGATTTATATATTGTCATGCCCAATAAGAGTGCACAATAACATATGTCAGAAAACCCTTTTAATCACAGGCAGCTGACCAACATTAGCATCGATGCTAACTCCATCCATCCATCCATCCATCCATTCTCTTCCGCTTATCCGGGGTCGGGTCGCGGGGGCAGCAGCCTAAGCAGGGAGACCCAGACTTCCCTCTCCCCAGCCACTTGGGCCAGCTCCTCCAGGGGAATCCCAAGGCGTTCCCAGGCCAGCCGAGAAACATAGTC
>NC_051440.1:7729059-7736472 GCF_001649575.2 Kryptolebias marmoratus | reverse complement strand
TAAGGGTATAGAGCTGGTCCAGTGTTCCACGGCCAGGACGAAAACCACACTGCTCTTCCTGAATCCGAGGTTCGACAATCCGACGGACCCTCCTCTCCAGAACCCCCGAATAGACCTTACCAGGGAGGCTTAAGAGTGTGATCCCTCTCGATGCTAACTCGACATTGAAAATGCCATGAAAAAAAAAGCTAAACATTGAGTTTATTACTGGAAATTTAAATACAAATCAAACATTTTAAAGTCATTACTAAAGACAGTCATGCCGAATATTCTTTAGGCATATGAAGCTACGGGAACTCTACTAGGACAAATGGCGCCCCCCACAGATTAATGCCAACAGAATCGACTTTTGGCATCTGAAATTAGAGTCTACCTCCCTCGCCTCGTATGTCGTCACGCTCAGCTTGCAGTAAGAAACATAAAGGCCTCTTCTGAAAGCGCCAAGCTTTTTTTTATTTTTTCCTGCATGAATGCTTGGAAGGAAAAGTTGGCAGACACTTGAAACGTTTTGCTTCAGTGTGTTTATCGGCAGCTGTCCGTCTTCGGACCGCGAGCCTCTGCTCCGCCGATATGAAATGGGAAGTTTGGAAAAACCCTCTTACGACACATCAGCGCTGACTAATGACGTCTGTGTGTCAGAGAGCTCGGCATCTTCTCGGATAAATAAAGGGATTTGGCAGCACCGACACTTGGTTTTCCACCTTGCTGGAGCTCTTTGAGTTTAACGTCTTCATATCATTTGGCCTTGTTCTAAAAACCTTGCTCTACTGCCTACTTTAACCTGCACTTTGTGCTTTTTCTCTTTGTTTTTGTTTCACCAGTTCTGTCTCGAGAAACACACGGTCCTCCCGGAAAGTGTGTGGGTGTGAAACAGAAAGACACACTAAGAGGGCAGCTGGCAGTTTATCTTGAGATGCCAAAAGGGACGAATTAGTCCTCTGTAGCCAGCATTATATTTCAATTATCCAGTCTAAAACCCCCAAATATAATGAATTTGGTTGTCTCCTGCACCGCTGCCTGCCCGGCCGCTTGTGTTTTGACTGCTTCCGAATCAAAACCACATGTTTTTTTTTTTGTCATTCGGCTGATGTCGAATCTCAAAGCAGAACGAAAAACAGCTCGGGGCTAAGGACGTTTTAGCAGCGAACTTGCGGCGAGGTCGGGTCTGGTGCCGTTTGTGTGCACTCTGCCCCACTTTTTCCCACCCGTGAAACACAACACAATCATCTGCGCTTTAATATGAGATTAGTTTGCTCCTGTGCTGCAGATAAATCAGTAAAATATCTGGCGTGCTGGGGGCGGGGGGACTGGAGAAGCTTAAAGAGGTCGTCCTGCTCGCAGACCTCATGATTGGTTAATAAGTAAGGCATGATCCCGGGGGCTTGACATTAAATCCCAACCGTCATGCTTTCAGAGCGCTGCTGTTTACCACTTGTTGTCCTTTCATTTCTGCAAATTAGATAAGTTGTTTATCCCCACCCCACCCCCCACCCTCTCTAGTCATGGGATTTCTCTCCTCTGAGTGCGTTTCGGATCCCAAGCAGCTGCAAAAGATGTACTAATGGGGAAGTTTAGCTTGCTTTATTATTATTACTGTACGGTTGGTTGTTTGTCGTGCTATTTTTTTATTTTAGAGGAACAGTGGTGCCTCTGTCCTCGGAGAGGCGTGTGGAGTGTCGAAATGCCTGCAGTGGCGTGAACAGTTTCAGGAGGTTCTTCTGAGAAATGCAGCTGGGTGTTTTTCTTTTTTTTCTTTTTTTTTTAAGGCTAAAGTGGACAAACAAGTAGGTGGTGAGCAGTCGCTGCTTGTTGCTGAGTAGCTTGGGCTTCACTCGAGACAAGTCCCCGAGTTACTGGGTGTGTTATTTACTTCGCCCGCTGCTTTTTGTTTGTTCCAAACCTGATTTTATTTCCTCCTCCTCCTCAGTGGGCGACTTTGACAAGATCTGGCGCGAGCACTGTGAGGACGAGCGGACGCTGAGCGAGTACGCCCTCGCCATGAAGAACCTCGCAGACAACCACTGGACCAAAAACTGCGAAGGGGAAGGCCGCATCGAGTGGTGCCGTAGGTGCGACGCGCCTCCCGGGCGCCTCCGGGAGCACGTGTGTGTGTGTGTGGTTTCTCGCCGACTGAGGTTTTGATTCGTGTTTTGATTCTTCCAACCGCAGTGTCTGTCAAGAGTACTTCTTGGATGGCGGGAAGAAAAGGATGTTGGAGAAGGATGAGAAAAGCGCCGCTCTGGCCACGAGTCTGACTGCAGCTTCGGTCGGTGCTCAGGCGCACAGCACCATCCCCAGGTAGGGTCAGGTAAAACCATCCAAAATGTCTTATTTACTGTCAAAAATAACAGAGGAAATAGGGGGAAAAAAAACCTATGGGTCTATATGTCCTTTACTACTACTTACAATATATAATTTGTGTAAAATAATAATGTTTTTAATTTTTAACGTTTGATGATTTTGTCGCTGAGAGTCATTCCCAACACACACTCAGAGCCCTAACTGATCCTACGAGATCTGCCTGTTAGCAAAATATCTCACATACAAATGGATGGATTTGAATAAAACTCTCAAAGTACTCACTACTACCGATTTAACTTTGAAGTTGGTTCAATTCAAGATGGCTGCCACCGCTTATCGACCTTAGCCAACACAAATGTGGCAACAACGCAGCCATTTTTAAAAGCAAAAATTATATGAGGTAGTAGCTGAGAGTCACCCTCAACGCGAACTCCCAAGCGCTAAAACAAACGAGAATGCGTGAGGTGGTTATTTTCAAGCTTTTTCATGAAGACGGCTCTAAATCCTGTTCGGCAGCACAATGTGATTTTTTTTTTTAGTCTAACCCTCTGGCGTGTTCTGCTCCAGTCCCATCTCCCGGCTGGGGAAGATTCGCCTCCTGGATGTGGGAAGCTGCTTCAACCCGTTCTTAAGGTTTGACGAGTTCCTGACCGTCGGGATCGACATAGTTCCTGCAGTGGAGGTACGAGCGTCTCGTCGCGCCGTTCCCTTTTTGTTGTCGTTGACAGCACGTTTTTTTTTTTTTTCAATCCTTGCTCATGTGAATAGGTTGCACGAGGGTTTCCTGTCAGGATGCTTGCATTACAAAGCAAAAACCCCAGAAATGACTCGTGCCTGGGGAAGGGGGGGTTAATGGCGATGTGGTTACAGAGTCTTTATGAGCGATTAGAGCAGAAAGCGGAACAAAACGAGTTTGTGTTTTGCAGCTGCAGGTCATGAAACCATTTGTAACAGCAGTCATTAGCACGTTTTGAAATCACGGTCTGTGCCGATTCCTTCTTGTTTTCAGAGCGTGTACAAGTGTGACTTCCTCAACCTGCAGCTCCAGCAGCCCCTCCAGCTGGCGGGCGACGCCGTCGAGGCCTTCCTCCGCCACCTCCACAGCCCGATCGACGCCCTGCCGGCGCAGCTGTTCAACGTGGTGGTCTTCTCCCTGCTCCTGTCCTACTTCCCCTCCCCGTACCAGCGCTGGATCTGCTGCAAGAAGGCGCACGAGCTGCTGGAGCTGCACGGCCTGCTGCTCATTATCACGCCCGACTCGTCGCACCAGAACCGCCACGCCCTCATGATGCGCAGCTGGCGGGTGGCGGTGGAGTCGCTGGGCTTCAAGCGCTACAAGTACATCAAGTACTCCCACATGCACCTCATCGCCTTCCGCAAGGTGTCCGTGGCCACCACCAGCGACCTGGTGTCACGCAACTACCCCGAGATGCTCTACATCCCTCAGGACTTCAACTCCAACGAGGAGGAGGACTGCTCCGACGAGCCGCCTCAGGTGCGCTCCGAGTTCGAGGACGACCAGCTGGCCTGGGGCTTCACGGAGCTGCCGGACACGCCGTACGACTCGGATTCAGGCGAGAGTCAGGGCAGCTCTGTGCCCGGCTTCCACGAGCTCGAGGATCCCATCCTGCTGCAGAGCTAGACTGGAATCAGCACCCGTCCCCGGCCTTTCTCCACCTGACTGTCTCCTTTCCCCTTTCTTCTTCTTCTTCTTCTGCTGCTGCGCTGCCAAATCCAAACCTGCTGCATTCTTCCCTCGTCTTAAGAAAAAAAACAACAGAAAATGCAGTTTGCACAGTGTGAAAGAGAGTTTACAGATTATTTTCTCATATCTACACTCCTTTGAGAGTACACACACACACTCGCACACATGCACACACACCGACACTGACACTAAAGATGGATATATTTTGATAAATAGCTAGTTTTTTTCTTATTAAAGTTGGAAGAATGCTCTTAGGATATCTAATCTCCCCCGCTCCTTCATTTTTTCTTGTTTTAAAAAAAAAAACTCACCGTCTCCTAGTCAAGCTTTTAATAATGACAAGTTAGCTTGTTTACATTCTGCACTCAGTCTCTGTTTGAATAAGCTAAGTGTCGCAGACTGCTCGGTACAGAAGCCCAAAAAAAAACAAAACCCAGCAGCTCCCTCCCGGCGGTCTGGCAGAAGTTTGATTGCACTGGAGAGACTGAGGAGGAACGAGTGAACCGGCACGCCCTGCTTCGTTCACCGTCACACAGCTCTGAGAACCCTTCGTGCGCGCATTTAGTTTTCCAAAAACAAAGAAACAACAAAAAAAAAGAGCAAAATGATAGTTTTCAAATATATATATATATATTCTTAGTCAAACATTGGTGTTGTCCGGTGTAACATGTGTCAGCGCCATTTTTAACTCCTCTGAGTGATTTGTGCGTCTTTTCCGAGAAAGTAGTATTTGTAGCATTTTAGAGATTTTTTCCCTGAATCAAACAGTAGAAGTGTTACTAGGTTTACTTGTGTGAAAATGTGACTGTTTACGTGTTGATTAGCAAGGTACGAGCGCAAAATAGCTATTACACTCTGGGGTTGGGTGAATGTACAAACATGTCGACCATCAGCGAATGGAGTCCATCGCGCGGTAGATTTTTTTTTTGTTTGTTTGTTTGTTTTAGAGACAATATTTTCTGCATTTCTTGTAGTCGTGTTCCAGCGAGCGAAGGCTCTAACTTTCTGCCCGATGTGGGCCGAGCCGCCGTAGGACATTACCCGTCGCTTTAGCGCTCAGCGAAGGCGTGCGTCGTTTTATGCATTCGAACAAGCGGCAATTCTCGTGAGGAAGAATTTCCTGGAACGGAAATTATTTGTTCCATGAGAACTCGCACGGGTCCTGTGGCAGCTGCGTAAAGAACCAAGAAACAAACAAATAAACCAATAAATAAATGGGCCTTCGTTGCTTTAAGCAACTTCCGTGATTTCTCTAAATTCGAAATATGGACTCTGGCATCATTTTAAGATCAACCAAGGCGTCAAATTTAAGCTCGGAACAGAAAATGAATTCTTTTAGAAATAAAACCTTGGCTTTGCCTTGTGGTTAAGATGCGCTTTTCGATTTCCTTACATTTGACAGACAACAACCAAATATAACAAAACTGCCACCAGATTCTCAGACAAATTGAACAAATATACTTGTTTTTATTTATCAGTTAAAGCTCCCAGTGGCGGTTTCTTCCTGTGCCCTGCGGAGCCACGTCTGCCATTTCTGCACCGCTAATAGAGGGGCTTTGATGGTTTTTAAACAGTCATTTTCTCAACGGGGGTTATTTCCCGTTATATGAAGCCCTCGTACCTGCAGAGAGGAAGAGAAGCCCATGTAGTTTCGGGTCAATTTGACCCGAAGGCCACAGCAGGGTTAAAGTTTTGGGTTCCTGACTGAACTGACAGTAGCCGTCTGTGGCGACACCTGTCCTCGTCCCCTATTCGCTCACGGCCCGAAGCGCTCCGTGACGTATCAGAAAAGCTGCTTAGAGACGCTTTTCCTTCAGGATCCAGTTCTCAAAAAAAATCTACCATGTGCTCTGATAATAAGGGCATCGCGTTAGAAGTTCACCACCCGTTTGTTCTCAGCGGCGCACAGCTGCTTATTATCAGCCCGGGGCTGGTTGCACAGATCTGGTATATTTTCTTGTCCAAAGTTTGGAGTAACGTCTTGGTTTTAAACCAAAGCGGATAATAAACGAGTGACTTTGTATTCTTTTTGACGACAAATAGCAGAGAAGGAGGATTTCTGGTGTGCTCCTCCTTTAAAAAAACAACCAAACAAACAAAACTTAAAGCCAACTGTGGGATTCTATCTCCGCTCATCACTTGTTTGACTGACGATGACAATGGAAAGAGCTTTAGCCTGTCGCCCAATCCCCCCTCCCCATCGCTAGGATGTCGAATCAGCTTTAACCCTTTTTTGTTTTCGAGCAGAGAAGTGATACATTTTGCAAGTCATGTTAAATTGACTTCACTGCACCAGTATCCCTCGGCACGCTTTTTTTTTTTTTTTGATCAATTTTAATGTGAATATAGAAAGCGTCTCCAAATCTGAGCCCCTCGCTGTCAGACGACTCGCCACGACTGAAGAGATTTGCACTAGTTCGCAGGTTCGACCCGTTGGCTTTCAGAAGCAGGTGAAGCGCAGCAGATTTCAGGAACCGAGACCAAAAGAAGTCACGGTACAGAACTTTACCAGGGGGAGGGTTTAGCTAAAGACACTACAAGGTGAAATGTCAGCGTGTGCTCCTGCTGGTCCCTGAACGGGCCAGTGGTGGGTATTATTATTGGCTTAGTGAGGATGAATGTTGATTTTTTTTTTTTTTTTTTTTAGTCGGTGGCACTTTATAATCGATCCCCATTGGGTGTCACAAAATGTGTGAAAAAGGATTTCCAAGCGAACCATTGAGTACGAGGTGCCTTGTGTGCTCCTGTTTATTTGGCCTCTGGAGAAAATCAAAGTTACACCATTTTACTAAGCAGATGTGAAGCTTCTTTGGCCAAACTGCACACAAACGTTCCAGTTTGCCTTTATCATATCAAGGAAACAGGAAATACTTTCCGTATTTGTGTGTTTTTTAATTTTATTTTGTTCCCATTTTCATCATCAGGTAATGATACCACACCATCAGACTTTTAAGAGGCATGTTTTGTGATGTCTTCCAGTATTTGTTTGTGAGATGGGGCCATTTACAAAGTTTATCATCATTACCAACACAAATGAAGAACGAGTGATTACAAAATAGTTGTGTTCCTCTTTTATAAATGAATGTAAATGAAACATACTTGTGCTTGTGTGTTTATTTAAAAAAAAGCTTTCCTGTGTACTTATTATGAACTGATCATGAGTGAGAAAAGAGAAAAATATTACTTTATCACATTTAGTAACGCTCTGCAGTAGCGCTCACAGGTATGTATGTATACAGGTGCTGGTCATAAAATTAGAATATCATGAAAAAGTAGATTGATATTACTGAATATTACTGAAGACCAATAAAAACAAAGGATTTATAGAAATGTTGGCCAACTGAAAAGTATGAACATGAAAAGTATGAGCATGTATCAGAAAATTAGAATATTACTGAAGACCAATA
>NC_051440.1:7719349-7728690 GCF_001649575.2 Kryptolebias marmoratus | reverse complement strand
CAAAATTAAACAAAATAAACATTTGAAATATATGAGTTTGTATGTAATGTATGAATATAATATACAAGTTTCACTTTTTAAATGGAATTACTGAAATCAATCTACTTTTTCATGATATTCTAATTTTATGACCAGCACCTGTATTCCAGAGACACAGTGTTACAAACTTTTGCTCTGCATCCTTCAATAAACTCTCCCTGTGGTTCGTCTCTTCTGCTACATGGACCAGAGAGCCACACCACAAGGTGACATGAAGCTGTGACAGAGCGTCTCATTCTGTGTTTGAACAGAGGACTCTGTGGCTCAATAGAGCAGCAACCCTCTCCAGTGCCAAGCTGCCTCCTTCGAAACCTCGCACCACAGGAAAGGAAAGTTTAACATTGCTTTAACATCACCAAAACATTACCATTTTACCAGCTGACAAAGGAAGATGCACAGTAGTCCTCAACACTGAGTATCAGGAAAAAATAACATCACTGAGGGACAGCATTGGCAATGAGACCCTGAAGAGGGACCCAACCAGCACCTACGAGAAGAAAGTCACAGATTGCCTGCAAAGCACAAAACAATCAATCGATCATTGTACTACAGACTGTACCCAAGGGAAGCCACTCCTTATATAAGCTTCCCAAAATACACAAAGGAAGGAACACCACTCAGACCCACCATCAGCAGCATTAACTCAGTGACTGCAAAACATCTGGCTGGTATTTTAGCTCCTCTTGTTGGAAACACACCTCATCACATGGAGAACTCCTCGGATGAGAAGCAAAACGTCTTCAACTACAGGATAAAAGTCCAGCTGTTTTTGTTTTTAACCTTTTTTTTGGATACAACGCAGAGGTTCTATCGCCCTCTGGTGGAGGAAAGATGACACTGACAGTTCTTTCACTCCAGCAACAAACCTTGTAGATGAGGGGGGTCAAACCCTGTAACACAAGGGCGCCAAAATAAAACAAAATGGTCCTAGCCAAGGGGCCAATCCCCATCAACTTTTAATTACAAAATACATAATTTAACCTTGATTTTAAATGTAATATGTCGAATCATTCATATAGACATATTAATTACCTTTTCCCAGTTACGTATTATATAGAATTTAGAGCAAACATGCTTTAATGAACAAACACAAATAGATCAAACTTAAAAGGACATCATTAACATTCATTTCTTATGCCTTACTCAGCTTCTAAATTAATTTTTCTCCATTAAAACAGATAAAAAAAAACCCTGAACATACAGCTACTAACATTTAGGCCTAGTCCACACATAGCCATATATTTGGTAAACTGAATAGTTTTTTATGTGATTTGGCCTTTCATCCACACATAACCACCGGCCAAAGCGAAGATTTGTGAATTCTCCGTTTTTTGTGTTTGCGTGTGGATGTTGGTGTTTGGCACATTATATTGAATTTATTTTCCTTTTTTAAATTAGATTGAATATGTTAATTTTTTGCAAATTGTTTAAGCAATTCAGAGGATTGGCAATTTCATAATTCTGGAGACAGTTTACAATACAGTGCTGATTGGCAGGACATTGTGTGTGTCAAACGTATATCTAATCTGGATTTTAGTGGATATTGTAGGAAACAGAAAAATATATGTTTTGTTTATGGTAAAGGAAGAAAAAAATGAAGCTTTAATAAATCTGACTACTCCGGTTCACTAAAGTGGACCGGACGGAGCCCGCGGGCCGACAGTTAATGACTGTCTGGCTTTTTTGATATATGTTTTTTTTAGCTGATGTGATGATAGATACTAGAAAAAGGAACTCCTCAAAGCAAAGTTTTTCTTTTTTAAAAATGGCAAAAACTCGAAGCTAAAATTCAGACCTGCGTTTCAACGTCGCGGAGCCTTTTTGACCCTCAGAACCTGCCGTACCGAAAGCATAATCATGGAGATTGTCATCTGACGGAAGTTTTGACGAGGACGAACTTTTTGAACGAACATGTTTCTCGCGCCTCTGACAGCCGACAACACGACGCTAAGCCCGCAACCCTTTCTACCCTTAATGGACATCAGATGAAATGGGAAAAAAAGCGACATTAAATGTAAATAGTTGTGACGGGCAGCTCCGCGTTAGCCATGCTAGCTCCTCTCATTGAGTAGTTCGGCAGTTGAAGTTAGGTTCGCGTGTCGTGGGATTTTTAAATGTCGGAACGGACAAGAAACGGAGCGTAACTCGTCGAAGTGACCGCGTTTTGGTTCGGAAGAAGTCCGTCGCTCGTTTGAAAAATGTGTCGTTTTCTGCGGTACTGCGTGAGCCACTGCCTCCGGGCAGCGATGACCCGGCTGGAGGAGGTCAACGAGGAGGTGAGCATGTGGTCGTCGGTGCGGTGCCTCGGCTACCTGTCCGGTCTGAGCCTGCTCGTAGCCCTCTGTGTGGGTCTTTACTCGCGGTGGGAGGTCACCGAGGAGTCCGCTCTGCTCGTCATTTTCGCTTTGGCCCCGCTCGTCCTGGTAGCGGCGAGTGTCCTGTACTACTACTACAGCATGGAGAGGGTCAGCCTCATGCTGCTCCACCTGTGGTACGGCTTCCTGCTCGGGCTGCTCTGCTTCCTCAACCCGCCCGCCCTGGAGAGGGACGTCAAGGAGCGGACGGCCAACTACCTGCTGCTGTCCGGCGTCGCCCTGCGGACGCTGTGGGCTCTGCTGGAGAGGCTGCTCGGACGCACCCGGTACCGCCCCGCCTTCCTCACCTCGGCGGAGCGCTCGGAGCTGGCGGGCTTCGCCGCGGCCGGCGGCGTCCTGGGCTCCTTCAGCGTCGCCGTGCTGGTCGTGGCGCTGGCCACGTCGATGCTCGCTCTCCGGATGAAGGTCGCGCTGGCGCTCCCCAACCTCGTTTGCTTCGCCGCCGTCACCGGCGAGCTGTTCGTGAAGTCCCTGAACGTCGCCACCAACCCGTTCGCCCTCGCCTGCTTCTTCAGCTTGCTGGTCTGCGACCCCCTGCTGGACCTCTACTTCAGCGGGCTGTCCGTCACCGAGCGCTGGCAGTCCCTCCTGAGGTCCCGGGCTCTGTGGCGCCACCTGTCCCTCGTGCCCCTGCTCCTGGTGGAGGTGGCCTTCGCCGTCCTGGCTGCCCGGAAGCTCTCGCAGCCGGACTCGGGCTACCTGCTGATCCCGGGCTTCGTGGTGTTCTTGCTCTTCTGGGCGATCTGCCACCTGGTGTTTGTCCTCACGGTGTGGGGCTTCCACTCCAAGCTCAGTGACTGCCAGAGGCTGTGCCTGTCCCAGGGGCCGGAGGACACAGGCCTGGACAAGATCATGGCCTCCAAGGGCATGAGACACTTCTGTCTCATCTCTGAGCGCCTGGTGGTGTTCGCTCTGGGGTCAACTGTTGCTGTCGCTGCTCTGTGCTGGCAGGTAAGGCCAAGAAGGAGGTGGTCAGCCTGTCTGTCTGTCTGTTAGCAAAATATGTCATGAAACACTGCGTGGATTTTAATGGGAACCTCAGGGAGTTATTATTGGATGTGCATCGCAGTGGTCTCCAATCCTGGTCCTGGAGGGCCACTATCCTGCATGTTTTACTGTTTTCTCTGCTCCAACACACCTGATTTGAATCAGTGTGTCTTTAACAGGCTTCTGCAGAACATGAAGAGGTGATTTAACCTCTGAATCAGGTGTGTTGGAGCAGAGAAACAAGTAACACATGCAGGATAGTGGCCCTCCAGGACCAGGATTGGAGACCCCTGATCTACAGCCCCATTCAAGATGGCCACCAAAACCATGTGACCTTAGGAAGCATGAAAAAAGGCGACAACTCAGTCAGTTTTACAGACATGGAGCTAAAATTTGCTGCGGTAGTCGCTAAGAATCACCCCCACCCCCAACACATACTCTGAGCTCTGCACTTTGTGCAA
The DNA here is from genome assembly GCF_001649575.2 of Kryptolebias marmoratus. Classification (NCBI taxonomy): domain Eukaryota; kingdom Metazoa; phylum Chordata; class Actinopteri; order Cyprinodontiformes; family Rivulidae; genus Kryptolebias; species Kryptolebias marmoratus. The sequence goes on along the minus strand of NC_051440.1, from coordinate 7,724,828 downwards.
TATCTTTGCCAGTAACTGTTGGAGTCAACCCTGTCTGTCAGCAAAATATCTCATGAAAAACTCAAAGTAATCAATGGATGGACATCTACAACTGATGACGCTTTGGAGTCAAACCCGACTGAAGGTGGCTGCCAACGTTAGTAAACACCAGAATGGCTACAGCTCAGTCAGTTTGACAGATATTGAGCTAAAACGTGGTGTGGTAGTAGCTGAGAGTCGTCCCCCAACATGCCTTGAGCTCTAATATATCACACGACACCTGTCGCTCGACCTCCTAACTTTGTTTTTTTAAGGTTTGACCAAAACGGCTATAACCGTTAGCATGAGATGATACTTTAAAACCCCGGCTTGGAAGGTGGCGGGTGATAGGCATTTCTTTAAGGAACACCAGACCTTTAATTACTTCATATCAACCATTTTTTTTGTGATAATTTAAAGCAGTTTTGATTAACAGTTCTTTGGGGTTTTAGAAATGTTAACAAATTGTCTTTTTTTTTTTTTTTTTAAGAAGCTGGTAATAAAGTAAAGACTAAGAATGAAATTCTTTATTAAGTTGTTCATTTGTCGACACAACAAGGGTTCATCTGTTGATATTAGAAGCCTTTTTTAAATGCCCAAATGAGTTTCGTGGTGTAGCAAACAAATGTTTAACGTGCCTGACTTTAAAACATGCGAAAAAGCAGCCAAAGACCAAATAAGACTGTGGAAAGACTTTCAGGTATTACATGAACGTCTGGCTCTTTGAAAGCAAAGATAAAGAAATGAGGGGTGATTCAAGACTTTTGCACGGTACGGCGTAACTACACTTATCAATAACATGCTTTATAGAATCAAAACACCTAGAGTTAGGTTTCTATGATATCAGAAGCAAAAACAAAACAAGGAAGTTTGATTTTTTTTTTTTCTTTTTTAAGGATTAAAAAGACGCAGATGGTGCTCAGTTTCTGAATGACTAATGTTGCCACCCGGAGCCTGTTTTCACAGCCGCCTCTCGCTGACTCTGTTGAATTTCCTCGGCAGGCCTCCAGCTGCATCTTCATGAGCACATTTCTGCTCATCGTGCCCCTGGAGTCTCTGTTTCACGGACTCTTCTACGAGCTCGGCAGCAGCCTGGGGGGCACCTGCGTGGGCTACGCCGTGGTCATCCCCACCAACTTCTGCAGGTGCTGCCAAAGTCGGACCGCTTTAGGCGAAACGGTGCACGCAGGCTTGACGTGGTTTTAGCTTTAACTCCTTCCTCCTCTCGTTTTAGTCCTGACGGTCAGCCCCTGCTGCTGCCTCCAGGTCAGGTGGATCAGCTGAACCGGCGCTCCACGGGCATGCTGAGCAGCGTTCAGCGTTTCTTCGCCTGCCACTTGATCGAGAACTTTGGCTGCGACTATTCCACGAGCGGGTTGACCCTGGACACGCTGCAGGCCAAAATCAAATCCTTCCTGGACCTCCGCACGGCGGACGGGCCTCACCACGACACATACGTGATCTTCTACAGCGGCCACACGCACCGCTCTGGAGAGTGGGCGCTGGCAGGTACAGCTTGCGGGGCTTTTCTTAAATTTACGTTCTGTTGCTGTTTTTACTTCCTGTCATTAGAAGGCGCTACTGTGGCAGCATAGGGAAGAAGAGGCTGTGTGTTTCTGCTTCAGATTTTTGACCAATCACACAATAGTTCTCGGAGAAAAAAGTTCTGTGTAGATCAGGGGTGTCAAACTCCAGGCCTCGAGGGCCGCTGTCCTGGATGTTTTAGGTTTTTCTGCTCCAACACACCTGATTCAGATGGTTTAATTACCTCCTCACCAAATCATCAAGTTCTCCAGGAGCATGGCAACAAGTCATCCATTTAAAGCAGGTGTTTTAAAGAACTTCCAAACCAGGGCTGCGGGTAAGAAATGTCAGCTTTCTTCTCTCAGCCCTGGCAGAGAGAACATATTAGCAACTTTAAACAGCCGGAGGAGCATTTTTTCAACAAATTAGGTTAATTGTCAGCTGGTCAGTTAGAGGACTGGGTGTAAAAAGAGCATTTTAGAGAGGCTGAATCTCTCAGAAAAAAAAAAAGATGGGCAGAGGTTTACTAGTCTGTGAAAAACTGTGTAGATAAATACTGGAGCAATGTCAGAATGAACATCCTTAATGGAGAATTGGGAAGACTTGAAATATCCCATCTGTGGTTTATGTCAAAAGAGTTTAATAATCTCAACAAATCTTTCAGCTCAAAGGACAAAAGACTAAAAGTCAATATTAGATGCTGTGATTCTCATCCCCCTTAATCTGGTCTGCTTTATAAACAGGTCTGGTCTGGACATCACTGCCTCTAAACACAGCTCACTGTACCATCCACAGATGGTGTTTAAAGCTCTATTAGGCAATGAAGAAGCCAAACGTGAACACCATCCAGAAACACTGCCATCTTCTCAGGACCAAAGCTCATTTAAAATGAACTGAGGCAAAGTAGGATGCTGTTCTGTGGTCTGAGGAATCAAAATTTAAAATTCTTTTTGGATACCACAAACGCCATATCTCCATACTAAAAAAAAAAAGAGGGTCCATCTGGCCTGTTATCAGTGCTCGGTTCACAAATCTGCCTCTCTGATGGTATGGGGGTGCATTAGTGCCTATGGCATGGGCAGCTCATACAATCAGGTAAAGCAGAGTCTGGGTGCTGAACTGGTCTGCCTGCAGTCAGGAGTTAAAAACATTTGACACATCAGGACTGTTGAACAGCTAGAATCCTCCATCAGGACCAGAATGGGACAAAAATCCCTCCAAAACCTTCAGCAGCTGCTCTCCTCAGTTCCTGATGTTTACAGACTGATGTTAGAAGAAGGGATGCTTCACAGAGGGAAACGTGGGCCTGTCTAATCTCTGCCATCAAATTTAAAATGACCATATTTGAATTTCAGCATTGGATCAGTTTTTGATGTTCTGTTATGAATTAAACAAGTTTATGAAATTTGCACATCATTGCACTCAGCTTTTAACTTTTACACAAAATCCAGTCTTTGTCAGAATTGGGGTTATAATACACCGAAGGGTTTTGTTTTCAGCCTGAGGAGTTTCTCCTAAAAATGTTTTCTCTCTGTATGCCCGTCAGGCGGGGACGTCCTCCGCCTGGATCAGCTCTTGGACTGGTGGCGGGAGAAGAACGGCGGCTTCTGCTCGCGCCTCATCGTGGTGCTCGACTGCGACAACTCGTCGCCCTGGGTGAAGGAGGTCCGGCGGGTGGAGGGCCCGTACGTGGCTGTGCAGGGGGCGACGCTGGGCCGCGCAGCGCACCCGGAGCCAGACGGCCCGCCTCAGCTTGGGGACTTCACCTCGCAGTGGGTGGAGTACAACTGCAACCCGAACAGCAGCATCCGGTGGCCGGAGAGGGCCAGGGGCGTCTCCGCCTGCTACGGCGTCTCCCGACACTGGAGCGACTACACCCTGCACCTGCCCACCGGCAGCGACGTCACCAGCCACTGGAGCAGGTATTTCCCGCGGATCACCTACCCCGTGGTGCAGCTGGCACTGTGGTGCAGCGGCGTGGACTTCATGTGGATCTGCGCCTACTGCCTGCGGTACGTGAAGAGACTCAAGCTGAACTGGTTCCCCCCGGCCGTGCTGGACACAGAGCAGGGCTTCAAACTGGTCCGCTCGTAAGGAGGGACCAGAGGCAGCTTTTATTGGGCGAAAAACGGAAAACATGTTGGATTTTAACCAGCATCCCGACAGTTACTTAAAACTGAATTAGTTACTTAAAAAAATTGTTTTTAAATACTTTTTTTTTATATATATTTGATGAAAAATTTTGGTCAGTGTGTCAGCTTTAACTTGTCAGAATTTAACAGACGTGGGATGAAAAAGAGCACAGTAATTATTGCACATTTTTAACTTTCTGCTCGCTGTTGGATCCGACTCCAGGGAGAACTCACATGTTGCCTTAATCTGATCTTCTTCGCCTTAAACCAAAGCGTCCGCGGTACAGGTTCAATTCTCAGGCCTCAAATATTTTCTGAGCAGAACTCCCTTTGTTTTCTCTGATAAAATGATTCCTCTTGTATACGTTTCTTACTGCTTTCCACCACTTATAATGCACTGCTTTGTGTGTGTACAAATGTTTTCTTGTGTTTTTTAAGCAAATTGTTAAAAATGCACTCCAGCAGTCTGAGGGAGTCCAAGAGGATGATGCACTACAAGCAGAGATGCAGAACCTGTTTCATGACGAACCTCAGGATGATCCATTTTCCTTCTGGAGTTTATTACACTTTATTGTTCTATGCAAGTTTATTATTACCTATTTAACATGTGAGAAAAGCAGGTGACTGATGCAATACTCTATGCAATAAAAGGAAAGTGCAACTTTATTGGCTTTGATTTGGTGGATTTGTTCTGGCATAAACTAAACAAAACTTAAGTTAGATTTTTTTTATCTTGGGGTAAAAGACAACATACCCTCTGTCAGTCCTAGGGTTCAGGACACGTTAAAAATGATCTGATTTTAAGCAGGTTGTAAAATTATTTAAATACTAGAAGCACTCAGAGGTCAAACCTCCGCCAAGGGCACAACGGGATTAAAAAAAAAAGCACGATTTGGATCAGCACCAAAATTCTCGCTGTGAGGCGACAGCACTAACCACTGCACCACCGTGCCGTCCATGTGTAAAATGTTAAGCTTAACTGTACAGTCATTAGTGCGATTACTGAACATGTAAGACTTGTTTGGAAGGGTTTCCAGCTGAAAGCCTCTTTGCTCTAAAAGGGAACATGGCAGCACGACTTGGGTTAACAAAGTTCCATCTAAATGACCCTCAAGACGTCTGGAAAAAGAGGAGACCAAAGCAGAGGTGAAAACCAAACAATAGATCACCACAAACACCTCATACCAGCCGTCAGCATGGTGGTATGAGGTGTTTCACTGGAGCTGAGCAGTTCACCATGAACACTCCCTGTAGACCAAAGGATTTTAGAGTCAAATGTGAGGCTATCTGTCTGACAGCGGATCATCAGTTGACACCGATCCCAAACACTGCAAATAATCTACAACAGAATAGCTAAAAGAAAAAAAAGAAGGAAGGTCCTGCTACGGTCTGTCAGAGTCCAAGCCTCAGCCTGACTGAGCTGTGCAAGCCTCAAGGATCTGAAGCAAAGCTGTAAAGAAGAACAGGCCAAAATTAGTCTACAACGACGTAAAAGACTGAAACTCAAAAAGATGACCCTCCACTCAGAGTGATACTGCCAAAGGTGGATCCACAGGCTCAGATTTGTTTTCCTCCACGCAGCATTTCCATGTACAGTCCTGCTCACCATTATTGGCACCCATGAAGTTTAAGTACATATAATGGAATATTTACTAAAGGAAATTCATCAAGTGAAACAACATTTTATTGCTGATAGCTTGTGCTTGATGCAAAACAGCAAATGATCAAAAACATTTAAAAAGATAAACATTATGAGGAAAACAAAGAAAAACATAATTTTTACCATGCCAATGGTATTGGCACCC
>NC_051440.1:7707799-7718515 GCF_001649575.2 Kryptolebias marmoratus | reverse complement strand
GGCGAAGATCCTGGGTCCTCCAGCAAGACAACGACCCAAAGCACACAGGCCTGGTTGAAAGGGAAAAAATGGACTGTTTTAAAATGGCCAGCAATGAGTCCTGATCTCAATCCAATTGAAAATCTTTGGGTGGAGCTGAAATCTGCCATTGGCGAAAGGAACCCTGCAAATGTACAAGAGCTTGAGCATATTGCAAAAGAAGTGTGGGAGAAAATGCCACCCGAGAAGTGCAAGAAGCTTATAGATGAATATAAGAAACGTTTGGAGGCCGTCATTGCTGCCAAAGGCTGTGCAACCAAATATTAAAGAGGGGTGTCAATATTAGTGCACATGCTGGTTTTCTGTTTTGTCCTTTGGAATTAAAATATTTAAGTTGAAATGGTAATTGTCTTTGTTAAATTACTTTGGACCTGAAATTGAAAGATTCTGCTGATATAAGTTTTGAACATTTCCATTTATTTCTGAAGATATTCACTCAGCTATGCAAATCATGAAGGGGTGCCAATAATGTTGAGCAGGACTGTAGTCTTTGGTAGAATCAGTTCTGTGAGTTTGTACACTTGAGCTGGATCTGGTACAGATTTGATCATTTCATGACGCCCTGATACGTAAACTAGAAATAAATAAATAAAAAGGTGTGCTGTGTACCTGAACCATTACACCACTTTCTGATCCTGAAACAACAAGGAACCAGGAAGCTGCTCATCTGCTCAGAGATCATTCAGACGACAACAACCAGGAACATTTACCCTTTAAGAATTGCTCACTTCAGGCTCTGGACTTTAAATTTGTTCCCTCCTGTGAGTTTTAAATTGGTCTTTTTTTTTTTTTTTTTTTTTTTTAAACATTCAGGTGTTCATTTGACCCGGATCAAATTACATTAGCTAGGATTTAAATGGAGCAACAAATCAAGGAAGAGTCGTTGGCGTCCGATCGTTGACAGAAACGAGTTTCACGAACTCATCCGACCCGTTTGCCTTATCAGGGGAACGCTCTCCGCCACGTCCGGCACTGATAAACTTTATGACCAGATGACAAAACAAAAAGTAGCGAACAATGCATCTTTGCCTCAGTAACGCAAAGAAAAAAACGTTTTCAGACAATGAAGCAAAACGCACCGTAATTCAGATTTTCTGTTGATTTTATTGAAAACATTATAAAATTATGCAGAGCAGCAGCATTATTGTTGTTGTCATCTTTAACATCTTCACATTAACACTAACTACATAAAAAAAAATTACATCAAGTTTGTCAGTCACTGTCAGGGTGAAGTAGACTCTACTGCCCCCGTGTGGCTGAAAGTGAAACTAACCTAACCCTTAAAACAAAATAATGCTGATTAATCCCTGCTCTAATCAACAAGATGACTTTTTTTGTGATTTCAGCATTGATGAGCTAATTCATGATTTGACCTTTTGGTAAAATTTTATATTGAGTGCAACAACAACAAAAAAGGTTTAATTTAGGATGAGAGGGGGAAAAACAACTGAATTAACAGCACAGGATCACAAAAGCAGACATGAAACTGAAACCTGCTCAGCGTTCACCGAGAAATCTGACACGAGTCTGTTTAGTGTTTAGCTAAACTTCTCTTGTTGTCGTTTTAAACAATTTGGAGCTACATTAAAGGAAAGTTATCAGTTCTGTGAGCCAGAGTTGGTGTGGCACAACGAGTTACAGAAAAGTTACAGACGGTTTCCGAGGAAACAAAGATTGAAGGTTTTTGGTAACAGCTGCTGATCATGAAGCTGATTTAAACTCTCATCCTATGAAAAGTTTCACAAAAATCAAACTAATGTGGCAACTATTCATCTTATCCTTTATTCTATTGATTAACGTCAACAAATTACGGTTTTCTTACAACTGCAGCAAAAAATAGTTTAGCAGAAAATGACAAATTTGAAGGTTAAAGCCCTCCCCCCCACACCTAACGTATCCCATTAACTCCCACACACTGGAAGAATCGAAGTCTCACGATAAAACACAGAAGATTTGGCTTTTATTATTTAAAAAAAAACAAACTAAAATAAATAAAGCAGCTGCTAAACAGAACGGAATCATAGCACAAAAAGTAAGGAAACTTGTTTGGTTGATGAGTTCTTTGCTGTAACAACACTTCTTGGCAATAAATCTTGTGATGTTGGAAAGCCGGATGATTTCCCTTTAAATGGTGTCGCATTTGTGGGTTGCAGCCATGAAAAACTCGCTGGATCTTCTCTGCCGAACAGCTCGTTCTGCGATGGACTCCTGTGTGGAGTTTGGTCTCAGACTGTAGAGGTATGGGACTGCCTCTGGTTGCTCACCTGGGGTACCAGAAGCTCAAAACAGGTGGCTGTGTATGGTTCTTCCGCATGCTACTGAGGCCCATGTTTGCTAAATGAACAAATTATTCAACTGCAAATACATATTATTTCTTCAGACTTCAATAATCCAGTCCAATGACCGACACCAAACAAGAGTCAGTAGCAGAATAAGGCGCTTGGCAGAGAAGATTTGGAAAGTTTTTCCACAAGCGCAACCCAATTGGTCAGCTCTGCTGCTCAACCCACAAATGCAGTTCCCTTATAAATGTGGCACCATTTAAGGGGAAATAATGGGCTCTCCATTGGCATGAAATGTATTGCCAAGAAGCATCGTTACAGCAAAGATATAACCAACCAGACACAAATATTCCAACTTTTCGTGCTAAGTTTAGTTGATTTGTTATCCAACAACTGGAGTTGTGCATTTAGAAACTTAAATACAAGATTTAAAAAAAAAGACAAATGTGCAGATTTAAGACGGTCATTTGACTTTAGTGTTAGTGATGTGACCTGGTAAGGTTTTGTAACATGTTTTTTTATGAAGACGTAGCCTCCGAGGCTCAGTTAAAAAAAAACAAAACTGGAGGTTTTCCAGCCAATCAAAGCGAACCAAACAAGCATCCTAACCCCTAATGCTACTGTTGTTGTTTTAGCTTTTTTTTTTTTTTTAAATTTCACAACTTTTGACATTACCAACAGTTACCGAATCTGTTGCGATTGTGCTGAAAACCAAACAGAGCGGAACGACTTCCGCATCACTGCGATTTACCGCCAAACATCATCGAGATAAAACTTAACTTTCTGTCAGTGTGATTGTCAACAATGTGTGTTTTTTTTATGAGTGCTGGGGGTTTCACAGAACCTCATTTAACAAAAAAAAAATAATAATAAAGGGAACTCCAGCAAAGTCTAGTGCTTTAACTCATTTAACTGTTAAGTAATAAGTGATAAACTCTACGAAACACCCAAACTACCCCTCACTTATGTATGATCTCAGCAGGTGAATAACTAAAATATGACACTTGACTGGAATAACTAAAGAAACGTTATTTCCAAGAACGATACCTGAGAGAACAGAAAGGCTTGTCTTCTGAGGGATCAAGTCTCTGAGCTCCCAGGAATCAACCCTGAACTGGAAATAAAAAAAAAAAAAAAACTTTTTTCGTCTCCTACGTGTAAACGTCTGTGTACCTGGAATGCAGTGCGCTCCAAAACTTTTTTTCTTTACACAAAAATGAGCGTTAAAAGAACCATGAACATGATGACGTTTAAATAAGTCCCAGAAGATTGCATAGATTATGAACGGGCTGGATCAGCAGTCATACAGACAGAAACTCACTAACTCTATAAATACTCTTCCTTTTCTCACCTGCAGGACAGAGAACGATCATATTTACAGTGATCACGATGCTGCTGATGCTCCCCTTGTTTATTAGGAGAAGAAAAACAAAAAAACAAAAAAGATTGTTGATTATTGTTCGAGTGTATCATTAACCCTCCTTCCACTGGTCTGTCTGCCACGTTACCCAAGATTCAAGACAAAACCAGCACAGAAATGCACCTTTTTACTGTTTATAGCTCCACGAATGTTAAAAAAATAAGACAGAGGTAATTCTTTTTGTAGTGTGAAAATAACTACAGGATAGAAATAAAAAAACAGCCTCAGCTGATTGACTACTTGGTTCATGTAGGCACAGGAACAGTGTGTCCGTCTGCTTGCCTCTACGTGTGTCTTTGTGTAACGACTCCCCCCTCCCTCCTGTTTTCCCTCAGTTTGTCCCCCGCATCAAACCTCGTTGCCCCCCCCTCCTGCTTCCTGCTCTGACCGGGGCGACTTCCTTTCAGGACTTCCTCTGGCGCAGTGTCTCCGAGCTCCCGTTCAGTTTGCTTCGTCCGGACGGCGTCCCCGAGCTGCCGTTGCCCAGAGGGCGGTCCCAGTCGGTGGGCGCTTCCTGCTTGCGCCGACGGGTCTCTTTGTAGCGCAGCGTGATGTCACTGTGAATAGGGGGGGAATCGAAGAAAAGCAGAAACGCTGGTATTAAGAAAAACATCGCCATTGGGAAGCGTTCTGTGCAGCTCCATTTTGTTGCGCAACGTGTTTCCTTATAAACATAATAAAAAAAACAAGACTGGAAAATGATTAACTTTGGATTTGGCTCTGAAGGGAAATAAAACTTAACTGAAAGACCACATTCCTCATGGAAACGGAGCCTTTTTAAAGCACCATTAGGAGATGGTTGAGCAAATGTCAAAACCCACATGTTTAGGTCTTTAATGGACAGAATCAAACTGACCTAACGTTGAGGAACTAGTTTGTGATATTAATTACTGGAAAGTTAATCAACAAAGTGCTCAGGGTGTTATAGTATTCACTTCCACAAAAATATGATATTGACTCCAAAAAACAGGCTTCAGAACAGCGCAAATTACGCAAATTATAATTTCTGGATTTCATTTATATCATAATTGCATCACATCAGATAAATCATTGAGGAAAGATTATTAAGAATTGTCATACAGCTCTGAACAGAAAAATAATGCTTTCAAAACGTTTTATAAAAAATTGTGACTTTATTAACTACAACGCAGCATGCTTTGGCCTCTGGTGTTTTGGGTGCGCTGTGTGAATGGGGTGTGGGGTGGGGGGGTGTCCAAGCTGATCTTATTGCCTCTTATTGAGTTAGAGGATTTTAGTGGAATACATAAAAGGAGCTGGCATGCTGGCAGTGTGTCTCGTGTTAACAGTAACTAAAAGCAATGACGTGAGGCAAGAAGCAGTTCGGTGCAACAAGGAGTGAGCTCTGTGTTTTCTTCAGGATCACACAGACCCCCTGGTTATATTAAGGGAATAATGACGTGCAAGAGAACAAAACACGTGAGTAGATTGGGTAAGGTAGTTTTTTTTGTTTGTTTTCCTACCTCTCCTGATAAAGAACATTACTGCGCTACTGCTGAGCGGGAAGGAGACGGAGGGGGAGGGGGAGGAGGAGGAGGAGGAGAAAAGGAGGAAGGACAGGGCAGAAAACAGACATGAAGCTTTACGTGCCGGGGCCAGGCTGGGCTTTAAGACAACCGCTGATCAGCAAAAGATGGATAAAAATCTGAAAGTCTGAGTAAGAATCAAGTCAAACACGAGTGGGATAACTCACATGATAGTTTCAGAAAATTAATTCGACTTACTGTAATTAAATTGGGTCAGTCACGAAAACGAAGAAACCGGTTTCATGTGACTACTAAACAACAGCGAGCAAACCGTTCTGTCCTTCTTGGGTTCAGAGTGGAACGGTCAAACAAACCTGCGTTCTTTCCCACAGAGACCCAAGATGTAGCACAACTAAAACTAGACATGTATTATTATTGGAATATCAATGTGAGCAATATTATCATAGGGGATTGCAATTCTGAACCCCCCTGAACACAAGAGCTGTAACTAGTGTTGTGTCGTACATGAACGAGTCTTTTGAGTGAATGAACTGAACCAATTCACTTTATTCACTGATTTGTTCCTTACTTAGTTCAGATGAGTTCAGCGGGAGTGGAACTTCCACGTTCTGTGACTCACTCATGACGTAAATCTAAACGACACAGCAGTGTGCGCCGTGCAAGCAGCGGGCGGGATTTACTCACAGACTGCTGATTCACACATGTGCAGAAACAACGTACTGCTGCCGAGATGTGATAGACATCATAAAGAGTAGACCCCGCATGGGCCGAAGGAAATACAGCCGCCATCTTGGAGCGGTCGTCCTTCTTATTTGGTTAAACCAAAAGAGCAGAAGATGCCTCAACACTGCGCAGCTTAATTCTGTTCAAATCGACGGGCTGTTGACGTCAGGGGTCGGGGGATAACTTTTCACAAGTAAGATGAACATATTATATTTTGTATTTTATTTTCTCCTTGTCTATGATCCGTACCACTGAAGGAACTGCTGATTCATGCATGCGCAGAAACAACGTACTGCCGCTGAGGAGTGATCCGTATAACGAACGACACTTTCTGTTTGAAGGATGTTGATGTTGGTCTCTCTCTGCATCTTTGAAATATGTTTGTGTGTCTTATAAGCCCATGGGGGCTGGGCACCTTTTATGGTGTAAGAAAACTAAACTAACTAGCAAACTAACTGATAAACTGTGTGAACTGGAGGATTCGGTGAACAAATCTTTTGAACGAATCATTTTAATGAACTGATTCTAGTGATTCAGTTCACTCAAAAGAGCTGCTGTTCCCATCACTAGCTGTAACTAGTTTTTTTTTTTTGTCAAATCTTTACCAATCTCAAAACAGCTGTTCGTACGTTTAAAGTGACCGTTTAAAGCCTCAGTGTCATACACGATTTCTCAGCATCCGTAGTTCTCTTACCGGATGAAAAAGCGCCACAGGGTCCAGATGAGTATAAGAAAGATGCCCAAGAACCAGCACTGCATGACAAAGAAGGGGATGGGCATCATGAGGGTGTGGGGGTCGTACTTGACCACGATGAGGAACTCGGTCACGGTTATTGCTGCCACGAGCCACGCCTGCTGGCCGAGCTTCTTCAGGAACTTCCTGTTGGAGAAAAAAAGTTTTGAAAGATGCTGAGGCGCTTTCACTGATAAAGACGTCGTAACAGGTGTGGCGTAAAAGCAGCGCTGGTGCTGCTCCGCTACTCACGGGTCGTCCATGAAGTCGTAGATCTCCCTCATGGCCACGCCGCCCACGTTGACGAAAAACACGAGGCGCAGCAGCACCAGGTAGTGCTCCGGAGGCATCCACAGAACAAACTTCAGGTAGAAGGTGTTCAGCTCCGCCAAGAGGAACTAACAGCAGAGGAGATTTTTTTTAAATATAAATATCACATTTTATTCAAAGAGCAGTGAAGATAAGGAAACAAAAAACAAAGAAAAGATAGAAAATGATACAAAAATAAGAGAATATTTATTGTATGCCCTTTAGTCACCTACAGGTATTTAAGAGTTCCTTACAATAACAAATAAAAGAGCTCCAGCTTTTTTCTAAACTAGCAAATCCATTTTCTTACCATGAAGATGATGCCCAGCACAGCGAGCCAGCGACGAAGGTTTGAAGCGGGCCTCCACTCAAACTTCACCCAGCTGTAGGGTGTGAACTGGAATGCTATCCGCTTTATCTTCCCCCTGAGCGGTGAAGAGAGAGAGAGAGAGGATGCATTTACGTAGAGAGAAATGTGTGCATCTGACAGATTTTTACTGGACACTGGAAATGTGTTGGAGGTAAAACTATTTGAAAACACAGAATCATTTGTCTTGAAGCGGTGGCTCACAACCCTGGTCCTCGAGGAACACCATCTTGCAAGCTTTAGGCTTTAATGCTTGATTGTGATTTTTTGTGAAATGCAATTTTTGTTTTTGTTTTTTTTGCGTAGTCGTTCACATTTCCAAATATATGCGACATGTTTGTGACCTCCTGTGTGATCTGCAAACGACCCTAAAAGTAGAGGACGCACATAGCGTCCCACGTAGCGAGCGTGCTCAATGTTGGCGCAACTAAACATGGATGTTAACGGTGGAGCGTATCTTGCGACCTTACAGTTGTTGTACAACCGGAGCCAGCACATGAAGAACCTAATAGTCTTAAAAAGATAAAAAAAAAAAAGAGAGGCAGGTTTTTGAAAGTGGCGTTTTGTGGCAGCAACATCCGTACAGAGAAACGTGTGGGTTTGGAGTCGAAGCGGTTTGATCTTGTTTTTCTTCCCGGACGCAGAATACTCGATGTTTGTCGAGTATCAGTGACGTACAGGTCGGATGAATGCGACCTGGATGTACAGACACAGGTCACATTTGAAAAGACCAGACATGTATCGGATTTAGCACCATATCCAAGTGGCCTGGGTCGCATTCGTAAAAATCCAAGCTGTGTTGTTCAGACTGTCATGAAAAGATCAGATACAGGTCATACAAGAGCAAAAAAAAAAAAAAAAAAAAAAAAAAATTGGATTTGGGTCACTTCAGGCTGCAGTGACTTAGTTGTTTCCCCTGTTTCGACACACCTGATTTAAATAAGCTTCTGCGGACATGAAGTCATGCTGAAGAGCAGGGAAACAATGAAAACATGCAGGGTAGTGTTCCTCGAGGACCAGGGTTCAGCCAGTCCTTATTTTCCTGGTTTGAAAGGAGCCAGAGATGAATCTATTTAAGTGGTCACAACTAACTCTGAACTTGTTTTTCCTCTTCGGCCATCAGCTGCTTTTTTTTACCCCCACCCCACTCATTTCAGTCCAGTCCTTGAATGTGACAAGTTTCATTCAACCATAGAAAGGCAACTAAACTTAACAGATGACCAGTAATGCGTTTCCTTAATTTATTTATTTTTTTAAAATTCGTTTCTCACCAGGAAGAAAAGTGCCTCCTAAAGAGGCCGCAGCCAAAGACGTGTCTTCAAGTTGATGAATTATCTAAAAGATGACGCATCTCTGAGATCTTTGCCCGGTTCTTCCCTCCCTCCTAGTTTTTAGTAAGGCTGATCTCTGCTGAGTTTTATTTTTAGGTCGGCTGTTTTTGTGGTCCGCCACTTTTTGCAGTTAAATGCTTCAAGGAAATACACAATTTCATGACAGTTTAGATCTAATACTGGAGGAAAGGTGCAGCAAAGGCCAAAGAAAATATTTTAGAACCTCTAAAAAGCCTAAAAGTGTTGTTTAGGACCACTGTCAGCTAACAAAAGAAAACCTGACTCCTTGGAAGTAAAAAATATATATATATATATAAAAACTAAAATAAGGAGTGTTTTGGGACAGCAAACTCTGCAGCTTTTAGAAAGTCGTACTTGTATGTAGGAATGTTCCAGAGGCCCTGCCACTGGTACGGCTTCATGGACAACCAGGCCAGAGTCTTCATGCCACAGTAGATCCCCAGGCCGTTGCAGACCAACACATCCATGATCCACTAAAAGAGGGGAAAAAAAACAACAAATATTTTATTAAAGCGTATTGTAATGCTCCTACACAACCTTGATCCACCAACGTATTTCTAGATTAGACCTTTTCTTCTTAGGACAGTGTGAGTGTGAACAAACAGAGGCTGAAGTTTTGTTGAAGTCAGGTCAACTGAAGGGCCTTCATTATTTTAAATTTATCATCCTGACTACCAGTAGTTCTGGAGGACATTTGTAACCCTGAATATCTCCCACCCACAGCATACTACTGAATTCACATTTAGGGCTTTTCAGTGATACCAGTGTGGTAGGGTTAGAAATTAAAAAAAAAAAAAGGGTGTTTGTTTTTCCTGGCAGTCAGGAGGTTATAAACAGCTTTGCTCCATCTGTGTGTTTTTAATCTTACTTTGGGGGAACCATAATCTTTTGTCTCCAGGGTATGTATGTGATATTTAAGTTCTAAATGTATGGACTTATATGATAAATATTACTAACAAAAAGGATATTTTAAGTGCATCGAATCCATTGTTCGCTGTTGCACAATGCTTCACTAAATATGTGTTTGAATTCATTTTGTTTATACTAGTTTATCTTTCTGTTGGTACAACATAAAATGTACATAATGAGCACCTAAACGCCATCTTCAATCAGGCCGTTGCTGTGCTGCAGACCAACAGCTCAGTGTTTGAGCGGTCTTCCTAAAAACGAGCACCAGTATTTTCTGACAACCAAAAGTAACTATACTTTTTATTTCCATCTTTAAAAAAAAAAAAATTAACCAGATAAAAACCCATTACGATCAAGACCTCTTTCACAAGAGTGACCTGGCCAAGAAAGGCAGCAGGACGTCATAGAGGACAAGACAAAAATAAACAAGAACAACAAAAAAATAATTATTAAAAAAAGAGAGTTATTTGACAATAAAGTGCAACAGTTATGACACTAACAATTTAAAATACGAATCAATGGCTATTAAAATTTAAAAACAGGCACTGTTGACAGGATTTCTGTTCTTGATTTTTTAAAGCCGAGCGGAAAACTTTTAGTTGAAAGAAATTCTGGCAGCTTTCTTTCCCTTTTCTGCTCGCACCCGAGGAACGCAGCGATGCAAACGGCAACAACCAACGTGTCTCTATCCCTATTTTTGAGGAAACGCAACTTGTGTTTGTTGCTTCTGAGGTTTTTAAGGACCTTTAACCAGTATAGGAACACAATGAACAAACATCACGGGTCGTCTTCAGTGATCCTTCCATTTCCCTATTTTTATACCAAACTGCACAATGAGAGAACTACTAACTGGGAACACAAGTACAAAGTCAGCATAGTTCCTGTAATACACACTGGGGAGCAGGGGCGGCTCCAGATATTTTTTTCTGCAGGTGCTAAGCATTTTATTGAGGGTGCTAATGAAGGATTATTTGTTCTTACAGTTCTCAACACACACAGATGCAAGCACAAACACACATATATATATATATATATATATATATATATATATATATATATATATATATATAAAAAACA
>NC_051440.1:7704803-7706989 GCF_001649575.2 Kryptolebias marmoratus | reverse complement strand
AACAATTGCAACGGCTGGAAAAAGTGCGGGGGATATAGGGCATACATAAGGGAAGTGGGGGACATGTCCCACACATACCCCGGTTATGCCTTTGCTTGGGGGTGCTACGGGGGTGCTATGACTTTTCCAGGGGGAGCTACAGCACCCCCTAGCACCCCCCTGGCGCTGCCAGTGCTGGGGAGTTTTGATGTTTACCACAATTTTCTGTTCTCCCTCTCTTTTCTTAATAATCTTGTCTGTTTTTATTTTATTTTGTGTCCTGAAGGCAACGCTCTGAGCTGAGGAGAAGAGAGGAAATAATTGTACGCACATGATCCCACCAGCACTCGGAGAAGTTTGGTAACTGGTGCTCCAGGCTGTACTCCAGGAACTCAAACATGACGCTGATTATCATACACATCCACCAGTCACGAATCATCAGCGTCTGAGGGGAGAGGGGGGAAAAAAAAAAAAAATATATATATATTTTCAATGTATAAACAGAGAGAAAAAACATTCTTTAAATGACCCACTTAGCTGTAGTGTCATTACCCGCTGCCAAAAAGTAGAAGGCGAGTGATTATCTTTTCTCTCATGTCTGTATGCATCTGTTAGCACAATATCTCACGAACCACGGAATAAATTGCAATGAAACTTTCTGAGGGTAATCCTTGGATGTGGCTCTATAACTGATTAACCTTTAAAGCAAATCCAAATCAAGATGGCTGCCACATCCAAATGTTCTTAAAATCCACAAAAAGTCAATTTTACAGATATAGAGCTAAATTTGGTGTGGGAGTAGCTGAGACTGAGCCCCAACACATTTTCTGAGCACTATGCGGCGTGACAACTGTTAGGTGCCAACTCTGTTAGCAAACCATCTCATGAACAGCTTAGTCAAATTTGAATGAAGCTTTATGGAAATAATCACTGGATGTACATCTTCAACTGAATAACTTTTGTAACCAATCCAATTCAAGATGGCTGCTTTAGAAATGTAATTTTTTAGAGCCATTGAGCTAAAATTTGTTGTGGTAGTAGCTGAGAGTCATCCCACCCTGGGAGGTCTCACAAAAGATTGCGTATAATGTCATTTACAGTATTTTCTGGACTACAAGTCGCACTTAAAAGCCTTCAATGTTCTCAAAAAACGACAGTGCGCCTTATAATCCGGAGCGCCTTATATATGTAAGAAGTTGTGATGTTTTAGTACGACTTTGGCAAACAATGCGCTTTATATATGACAAAAGTTTGAAAATGGACCATTCATTGACAGTGTATCTTATAATCCAGTGCGCCCTGTAGCGCAGAAAGTACAGTACAAATTTTCACCAAAAATTGCTCTAACTTTGCTTTATAAGATAATCCTAGTTTAAAACTCTGGCATGAAAAGCAGCGGGTCAGATTCATTCTTTCAAGGCCTTTAATTAAATCTGTGTTAGCAGCTGCTGAATTAGATGTCATATTTATGAACAACTAGTTCCTTTACAATACACTTGGATTATATTTTAACTTTCAGGAGGTTTAGGGTTTTCATGTTCTCGCTGTATGCCTGCAAACATCTTCTGTTATGATTGCCTGACTTCATGATCCAGATATGGATCGATTCTTGGTTTCAACCGATTTGTTGCGACTGGATGGTATCCCAGCTCGAACTTGTGTTCAGCTTTCAGTGAAAGTATAAACGTACCTTAATATACCATCCCAGGAAGTGAGCAGGAACAAAACCGTCCATCTTATCCTGCAGACACAAACAAAGGTCGTTGTTAAACGTGTTCCGTTTATCCAAATTAGGGCTGCAACTAACAATAATTTCAATAATCGATTAATCGGGCGATTATTTTCTCGATTAATCGGTCGTCTTGGAATTCATTAATTCATTCAGTCATTCATTTTGGCCCACATAAAAAAGTTATCTGTATGTAAAGGACTAGGTTGATGTAAAACTTTTACTACTTTCTTATTTTTAAATAAATCAATATAAATTCAATTCAACATTCTCACTTTATATACTTAGCTCTCAAGCAGAAAATAACAACATCTTATTTAACACTCGTGTTTCACATCTCTAAAAAACTTACAACTAAATCAATTAAACACACACACTACAAGTACCATTAAAACAATTAATTACATAAATAAGTAGATGTAAATTTAGTTAAATGTTGCCTCACTCTTCACTTGCATACAGTGATCGACCCATGACT
>NC_051440.1:7637137-7704789 GCF_001649575.2 Kryptolebias marmoratus | reverse complement strand
AAAGCAGCGTGCCGTTTCCTGTATGCTAACTGCTGCTAACAGAGCTCACAGAGCTAGTTCTGCTGCTTAACAACTTTAAGACAACGGAGAAAGACTAAACACAAAACCCTATTCAGCAGATTCTAACCTGCAGTGAGTAAAATATGCCCCCCCAAAGCGGTAATGGAGTAGCAGAAAGAAAGTTTGCAGTAAGGAAGAGGAGCCGTAGCTTCTTCATCATCATACGGAGCGGACGGAGTTTGTTCAGCAAACGCGCTGCGGTCACCGTTTCCGCGACAACATTAGTGACGCATAAATTGCGCGACACATATCAATAATGAATTTTGTTGGCAACGCTTTTAATTATCGAATTTTATCGATTTTATCGATTCAATGTTGCAGCCCTAATCCAAGTGTTGGTTTGCTTCAGTCAATTTTAGGCCTAAATCACCCGTCACAACAGCAAAATTTGGATTAAATTAGCTCACTGTTTTTTTTTTTTTAAATTGTCCAGAACATATTGAAATCATTCACTATCATGTACCCAAAGTGTTTGGAAAGCAGCAGGACACACATGTTAATAAACCTGCAGCCTCTGATGTGAAAACAACGATGTTATGATGCAGAACCTTCTACTCTGTGTGTGTTCATAAAACTCACAGTTTATCTCCACAAGAAAATAAAGGTTAATAAAGGTTATACTGAGGAGAGCCAGTAATATGTGGTGTCTTCTTTCCAACTTCCCAGATTAGCTCTGCTCCCGAAGTTGTGAAACCAGTGGTGTGTGACCGGCTGAGGGTGTATCCATCAACGTCACACACTCTTTGAACACAGGCTTGTTTAGTTAAAACGAGACTCTTTGTTCCCAAAACCACATTTAGTTCACGCAAAACTGAAATGAGCGCAGCGAGTACTGGGTCATCCAGCGGGACAACACTACAAAAAGAAAAAATCTACAACCAGTTCTTCACCAACCTGGAATCTAGTTCATTTCTGCTACAAAAACCAGAATGTGTACAGTTTGTTCTTAAATATCTGGTCACATTTAAAAAAAAAAAAAAAAATTGTTGACAAAAGGCAGTCCAAGTCAATGTTTGACCCACTGAGCAAAATGGGTTCTGGGTCATGATGGCAGAAACGAGCCGTCCTCCCGGGGAGGGGAGAATCAGGTCTGGTTCTGCAGAACAAGAACCGACCAGCTCTGGATGTGACGACATGCCAACAAGAAAAGGAGCAAGGAAACAGCCAAAAAGGGAAACTAAGTTCCACAGTAAAACAGCGGGACGTGTTGGACTGTGTCAGGCAGCCATTTATTTGTGATGTGGATCTTTTTCTTGTTAGATGTGCCTGACGCTTAAAAAATAAAAAAGTAAGACACCAAAAACAATATAGCTGCTATAGGAGCTGGGATTTAATTCCGTGGGAGGATGTGTTACCTAAAAGTACGCTCAAAATGTGAGGCGTACAAAACAAAATATAAATAAAAACAAATTACTGACGGCAGAAGTAAAATCCATTTTCTCACCCAGATGTTGTGAAAGGGGTCAGTGGTGTTTCCTGGGTCGTACATGAGGCAGTTTCCTCCGTAGTCGCGCTCTGGAAGGGGGACCCCTAGGTTGGGGTCGATGTACTTCATGAACTGTCGCCCATCGTGCACCGTCTGTTTGACGAGGTCCCGACAAAAACAGGAAACAATCAGGACTTTGGAAGTGGCACCTCTCTAAAACGCAGCGATGTTCAAGTGACATTATTAGGGTATAAAAAATTAATAATCACAGTTAAACGCTTTCATCAAGATGTGTTTAAATTTTCATCCAACAAAGTGCAACAGGTGGACGTCTCAAAGCCTGACACAGCAAATATCAAACAGAAATGACTACATTTTATTGGCTAGATAAGTATTATTATACCAATAAAATTTATTAAACGTTAAAATGTATTTACTTCACTTTTCTTGCATTTCCCCATTGCTTACTTCTACGTTTTAGTCTGTTTGTTGTCATTGTGGTTGTTTTTCAGGAGAGGTCGTATAAATCACTACAACGCAGCAATCATTTGTCACAAAGTAGCTCCGTCAATCAGAAGCAGAAAATGACAAGTTTTGTTTTTGCTACTATGACAAAACGTTTTGTTTTTTTAAAATAGACGGTGACTGTCTTCTCTCAGCCGATAACGGATCAGTGTTAAGTTGATATATTACAATGAAAACAAAAACACTTGACTGTTTTTAGCGATTGCTAACAGGGTTAGCAGCTGTGTTTTAGTTCCTCGCTGACACTGAAGGACGGCCTTACTCTGTTACAGAATCAGGCTGTGCTGCAGAAAATAGAAAAGGAGTTTCTAAACTGTAAAAAAAAAAAATGCTTGGCTAAATTAAAAAAAGGAGGAAGAAATTAGGACACGTATAAATTTCAAAATGCACAATTCTGTCAGTCAACACATTGTGAATTAGGAAAAAAATACAGAAAAAAATATGGTTAGGGACGTAAACAAAAAGGGAAATGGGGGAAAAAGGGCAAAACACACCAAGAAATACTGGTATGAAATTAACAATAGATTTAAATAACATCTATTGACATTATTCCTTTTAATTAGCCATTTATACATTTTCATACATTTGCTTGATTTTGGCAGTTTCAGTTCTCTATAAAAAAAGATTAACTCTTTAAACTTTTGGTAGCTTATGAGGTTTGGCTCAATGACTTTTTAATTAAAATTGGGAAAACAGAAAAGAGGCTTCCAGGGGCCACATCCCTGGACCAAAAATCTGATTTAAAAATATCCTACATTTTGGCCCGAGTTCAGGCTCGACTGTAAGACGCCTTTTTGGCCTCAGTTTGCAGATCTGTAAACACCACAGATCAGAGTAAGAATCAGCAGCGTTCGGTGGAGGAATTTTGCTTCGCAGCATTTCGCTTTCGATTTATAACCTGAATGAAAGCCTTTAGCTGCTCTAAACGTGAAGGCGATCAAACCTGAAACAGGATGAAGATGAGGAAGAGTTCGTAGACGACAGTCACGCACAGCCAGAACCGCCAGTAAGCTGCGGAGAGAAAACAACAAAACACGTCAAATGTCAGCAAAGTTATTTAAAAATAAAAACAGAAATATACAGGAAGCCTGCTGGATTACACTGTGTGATAAGAAAATAGGTATTACACTTGTGAGTCTTTTCTTTTGGACATTATCATTCAATGCCAAGTAAGAATATTACCGTTTTTCCACACTATAGGGTGCACCGGATTATAAGGCACATCATCGCGGACCTCGCAATTATGTAACTTTGCAGGACCGTGCGCAATGGGCTCCATTTAAAATGGATGATTTTGGTGCTCTAGCAGGAGCTGGTTCGCCTGTATCAGCATCTATACGATCCCTCTGAGATCACAATGATAATCAAACGGTTCAAAACTCACGGTAGAATACTGCTCCGACTTAAGCATCAAGCATAAACGCCTCCACCGCTCACCGTGCATGGAGCCCTGCTCGAGTATAACTGAGCCTTAATGCTGCAAGCGCTGGGTCTTTGTAGTTTACCAAAGTCGTACTAAAACATTACGACTTCTTACATATATAAGACACTCCGTCGTTTTTGAGAAAATTGAAGGCTTTTAAGTGCGCCTTATAGTCCAGAAAATACGGTACTTTAATGTTAGGTCTAATCATTTTATGTTCCTGACATTCACTCTCCCTTATTCTTATCTGACCTGAAACTATAAATGTATGGATAAAAACGAGCACACAAAAAATCATCAGCTTCTCTACGAAAAAAAAAAAAACACAACTGGAAAAACAGATTATACCTGTGGTGAGAAAAGGTCTTGAGCAATTTTATAAAACAAGATCCCTGTAGTTAAAAGTCCCACATAACAAATATATTTAATTCTTTTTTTTTTTTATTGCTGCTGAAATATTGCGTGAATTTGTTTGTGTGGTTTGGGCTCAGTTAGTCAGGCACTCCCAGGCTGTAAATCTGAAAATCCCTCTGGGTTACTCTTCCAAGGATATAAATCTGGGGAGTTTCAACTGAAGGGAAGCGGCGTGAACAACAACAGAACCTACTCGACCCGCTCGGCGGGTTAGGAGGCGTGGTTCGTTCGTTCGTTCGGTCTTTCATCACAGACTCAAACCAGCAAATCAGGACGGCAACAACCGCAACAACGTGTGCGCACCCATCCTCCAAGCTTTCTTTAGCTCCTTCCTTTCCCTCTGGAGGTAGTTATGATGGGGGGTGCGCGGGNTTCAGCCGTGAATGCTCTGGCAGGTAGGCGACCGATTCAATGCACCCCAAAACTGTGCCACCCATAGCAGCAACAGGAAGCGTCACCTGACCAAAAAGGTTTTGGTACATTCTGACTTCAACCATCAGGTCTGCTTTAGTAGTCGTCTATTTTTAATTTAAAAAAAAAAAATCATAGTTTATTAATTGTTAATCAAAGGAAACTAGGCTGTCAAATACTACTCTTATAAAAACCTACACAGTTGTAGACTGAAGATGTGATACGGCACAGGGTTGCTCCTCTCCACTACTTTACAGCCGGTAGTGCAGACAGAGAAACTAAACATTATTTGTGTTTATGTTGGTGATTAAAGTGGTTTTCCTACCTGGGTGCGGTCTGGTGAACGGTCCATCTTTGGCCTGTGTTACCCCAAAACACAGAAACACCAGGATGCTGGCCACAATGCCTCTAAATGAGTCAGAAACAGACAGGTATCATTTAATTGAAGTTTATATTCTACAACATATAATAGCTTTTTACCACAGATCTATGACATCAGAGGTTTAAACAGAACAACCAGGAGCTGGAAACAAAAGGGACAATAATGGAGAATAATTTGATACAAATAAGCTCTGGAGGTCTGTCTCAGGAGCTGGCTGTGGATTTACAGCTTATTACCGTTTACGGGCTAATCTGAGGTCGTCGCTGCTACGTTTCAAAACCTGAAAACTCGGAGACCAGACAAGGGTGCTGGTCTGAATTTAGAAATAAAAGTGGAGTTAGGCTTAAGAGATCACAGACATCTAAGATTAAAGGGTGTGCCTGTGGGAACATGTGGGTGGAAAAACAGGTAAGTGACGAGAGGTTATTTTTATGTAAAAGTGAAGTTATGTGTGGATAAATATAAGAGAACCACAAAGTCAATGGTGAGAGTGACTCAAGGAAAAAAAAAAAACAAGTGACCATAATTTTCCCTGCATGTGTGTGTGTATGTGCTCTAATGTTATAGATAGGCTTGGATCTTTATCCCAAAGAGCTGAACTGTGCTGACGGCAGCAAATCCTGTTAAGAACCTTCTTCCAATCTCTCACAGACAACAACAACACAAACACACCCCATTAGTGCAGCTTGACTCTGCTTGGCTTTCCTCAGCAATCTCAATCAATCAGCGTCCAAAACGCACAGCTACCGTTACACAAACATGGAAAAAGCACAGCGTTAGCCTGCGCATGGCTCAATTAGATTTGATTCTTCTGCTTTTAGAGATACGATATGTGGGGGAAAAAAAAAAAGTTTGAGTCAGCCTAAATGTTCAACTTCTTAACCATCACGTAATTCAATCGAAGGTCAAATTAGGTACAAATTCACCCTGCAGCTCGACAAGAGACACCAGTCATGCAGCTGGAGTCACGGGAACAAAACAACATCGCCCTGCTGCAGTGTGTCGCTGCTTTTTGCCACTTGAGCGCTTTCGTTTTCCTTTTCATCTGCACGCAGGCTGCTGACAGCAAGTTTCCAAGATCAACACCTCCTTCAGGTACTGGCACAAACAAGGGATCTTGGTTAACTCGTTAGTCCCTTGGCATTCATCCCAGTATCTGGGGTTCGTCTTTGGGACACAAATAAACGAGTTATTTTGATGGTGACCAGGTTTTTGACGTCATGCTCGTTCATGGCCACTGCGGGGTTTGCTTATTTGTCTAAAAAGCTCATTTGAGGGTGCCGGTTAGGCTCAAGGTCAACACTCGCACATGTTTGCAGCAGCTTCGTGCCAAACAGTGTTATATATAAATGAGCCAAATCTTATTTGGCTCCTCATTAGATGGCTGTGCAACCTTTTTGTTTGGATTCGAATGTCACTGTGACATGCCCCATAAAGAGGCTGACGAACACATTTACAATGTCCTCACATTTTACTTGTTAAAGGGGGAATACTTTGCGCCAGCTGGCTCATTAACACGTCAACACATCGTTCCTCGAGGGAGCAAATTAAGTTTTCTGTTGTGATGAAGCGCTTCCACAATCATTAAACATAACCCAATCAAAAGGCTCCCGTGGTTTAGGCGGAACGGCTTTTGTTCTGCCTTTGACCTGCCAGAAAACAAAAGAGGACGACGTGACGTACGCGGCCCGCTGACCTTTTGGTGTTGTACGCCGTGTCCTGAGGAGTCTCCTCCAACAAAGTGACGTAGACCAGGGCGCAGGTCAGAATGAACAGCACCGTCACCGTGTGGGCTCGCCTGCAGAGGAAGGAGGGAGAGAGCAGAGAAGACAGTGACTTTCGCGGATCCAGAGAGGTTCTTCGTCATGTTCACACATTGTTTGCTGATATTTCTACAGAAGGCTGAAAGGAAAAGCTCTGGACCGGACATTCTGATAGGACACTGTTCCAGATCGTCTCTGAAACATTTTATGGCACGACTGAAAATGTCTAAAAAGTTGACCACACTTGACCTGTAAATACAAGATAAAATCACGACAGTGGCAGACGGGTAAAAACTCATCTTCAATGAGAAACTGGGTAGTGAAGAATGATTGTTGCAACAAACATTTTTAAACTAATAAAAGTTTTTCTTTTTAATATCAAACACAAAAAGGTAAAAAATATAGCTTTGTGTGACGCTCCCTCTCTTTTGGCCCTAACTGTTGGTGCCCCAGGTATGGTGGGGGTGGCTTCTATCAGGCGCTGAGCATCGAGATGTAATATAGCTGGAGACAGGACCAGAAGCAGGAAGTTGAAGCCACAAAGGATGAGTGGGCCCCTAATGGCTGGCTGCGAGTTTTAGGCAGCCCCACAACCAGAGTGTGCGAACACTGGCTCCAAAATCAACAACATGGCAGCACCGCTTCAAAATAATCTGACGTTTTGGCAACAATTTTGAACAATGAGAGAAGGCTGAGACACTTCGTCCATCTTTATTAATGTCAGTAGTGTTGATTTGGAGCACCTGGGCCCAACGTTCCCAGTTTTAGTCAAGTTTCCTGACATCTTGTGGGGATGTTTTCCTATTTCTGGCTTTGGCTCGTTGGTCCTGCTGGCTTCTCTCTCTCTCACACAGACAGCAGGCAGCCTTGTTGTTTTAGTCTAGTTTACGATTCTGGTTGCACAAAATCACAAACACTCATTCCTCATAAGCATGCAGCATCCTACACCTACTGACAAACTGATGTTCTTTTTTAACTCATTTAAATAAAAACGTTTTTGGCTGTATCTCCACTTCTGTCATCGTCTTAAGCAGCCAGGTTGTCCTTTGGCATCAGTGTTCGCAGACATGTCCAACTGTAAACAGCTCATATTTGCCCAGTTAAATCAATATTATTTATATGCTGGGTACACAGGTTGAAAGCCATAAGCTTACATCTTCCTTCTTTAAAAATAAGCCTTGGCTTTTATCATTTAACACTGGAGTTATTGAAATATCTTGTAGAACATTAGAATGATATTTACAGTAATGGTAAAGTTTTATTTATTCTATTATTCTCTGGATCAAATTGTATTGGAAAAAACAACCAAACAAACACATCTTAATTGTTAACGTGCAAAGTTTGAGCACTTCAACATGTTTAAAAAGCTAACACAAACATTCCAACTGAATAAAAATGAAAGGAAAACAAAACAATTTAAGCGTCACAGTAAAAAGTGAAGCACTATACAACTTGCTACCAGAACACCTTAAACACATCCCAATTGCACCAAATCTCCACAAATGAAGCACAAGAACACTAAATGTTAGGGTAACAGCATACAATCAATATTATTTGATCCTAATTAAGTAAATCCTACTGTAATAATCTTTTCTTTGGATGAACCCGTTACCTTTTAGACTAAAATGGAAAAGTGCAAAATGTCCCAGTTCTTCAAGAAAAGTGGTGGAAATGTTCCCCACAGCCTCACAAGTGATGAATGCTGGTTACAGTGAGTCATTATAGGTTTGCACATTAATTCATGGGACTGACGTACAAGTAGATAAAAAGCAGCCAGCAGTGTTTATTACCCTAATAATGCAGCAATGAGCACCGATGACTGACAAGAGAAATGCTGCTGTGGGTCAACGAGATCAAGATTTAAATGGACTCGGATTTTAGCAACATTAAGCTTCTTAGAGCGTTTCTCAGCTGACAGTTTTTGTGCAACTCTTCAGCTGGGCTACTGTAAGATTCAAATCTGGAGTTGTTATGTGACCATTTAAATGCTCATCAATACACAGTCTCACAGCAAAATGACAAACATTTAGGTACTCTCTTTTTGCTTGAATTCAGCAGCAGCTTCTACATTCCACAATCGGCTCCTTGATGCCAATCAGACATTTACTCAAACACAGATGATGCTGATGCACTTGTCACGCTATCATATTTCTTCAGAAGTACAGTGACTGTGAAAAGGTCCTCACCCTTTGGATGTTTTACCCTTTCATTGCTATTATAAATCAGTCACGGTCAATATAAACTGGCATGTGGGAGACGCCATAGTCAAAGGGAAGGAAGTACTGCGGTGTAATGAGACCAAACTGGAGCTTTTTGGCCATCAGACAAGACGCCCTGCTTGTGTCATCACCATAAACTCACCCTCTCCACTGTGAATTATGGTGGTGGCAGCATCATGCTATGGGGATGCATTTCAGCAGCCTGCCCTGGAAGGCTTGAAAAGATAGAGGGTAAAATGATTGTTGCAAAATATAGGGAAATGCTGGAGGAAACTCTAATGCTATCTGTAAAAGAACTACAACTTTGGAGAAGATTTATTTTCCAGCAAGACAATGACCCAAAGCATACAGCGAAAACTACACAGAAATGATTTAGAGACGACAAAGTAAATGGTCTGGAGTAGCTGAGTCAAAGCCCAGACCTAAATCCAGTAGAGAATTTGTGTCTCGGCTTGAAAAGGGCTGCTCAATCCCTGCAAAACCTGACAGTTTGAGCAGTTTTGCAAAGAAGAATGAA
Source organism: Kryptolebias marmoratus (assembly GCF_001649575.2). Classification (NCBI taxonomy): domain Eukaryota; kingdom Metazoa; phylum Chordata; class Actinopteri; order Cyprinodontiformes; family Rivulidae; genus Kryptolebias; species Kryptolebias marmoratus. The sequence continues at coordinate 7,695,649 of NC_051440.1, read as the reverse complement.
GCACTGTAAAGTTCCAGTGTCCAAATGTGCAAGACTGATTGAGATTTATCCACACAGACTCACTCAGTGCTGTGATTGCAGTCAAAGGTGTTTGTACTAAATACTGATATTTCACATTACATATTTTGAACAAGTATTACTCTGTAGAAAACTGATTTCACTTTGACAAAGATTTTCTTATTGTCATTTTTGTCAAAAATGCTAATTTATATTAACCATGATTGATTTATGACAGCAATAAAAGCCCAAGACATCAAAACATTTGAGGGGGAGGATATTCTTATATGCATGTATACACAAAACAGGTACTAATGGAGCATCAGTAATGGACTTACTTTAAGTCACATGACTACAAACAATACATAATTTAGAGAGCCTATCATTACCTAAAATCACTTGCTGCACAAAATGGATCACAGATGTGCAACTGCTTCTCAAAGTTTTTTTTAAAATAACTGCATTATTTAAAAAAAACTTATTTCTGTCTCAAGTAATAAGAGTAGTAAAAACAGATTCTTTGTACTCCAAATATAATTTTAGTCTGCAGAAATGTATGTTTATGTACTATTTATCTATTTAGATAAAGTTCTTTATTATACCTGCTCATTATGTACATTAGTTTAGTTTTGTTTGCTTTGTGTAAACCGACGTAGCAGTGCATTTATCTTTAATTTATTCATGTTAACTATTTTCAATCTTTTTCAGATTTTTTTCCCCCCTCCAGTTTGGGGACTTTGAATGTTTGCTCTGCTGATTTTGTTATTTGCATTTCATGATGTTGCCAAATAAAAGCCGTTTTCTCAACCTGAGTTGCTCCTCGACGTGAATCACGGACGCACATTTGCTGCCGTCCCTTGTGTGGCATCATGTCCGAGGAACATTTCCCTTACAAGCAGTAGTACTGTCATTTGCTCAAATGACTAACACAGGTCAGAATCAAAATTGTACTGTAGATGCAGTAGGTTTTACATTTCCTTACAGAAGCTGCGGTGTGGAGGGCACAGAGTCAGCATAACTCAAACTCTGTGCATGTGTGACTCATTTCAGATTAACATGTTACATTGGTGAAATATTTCGCATGTAAAAATGCAACCTAATTTTTTACTAACTATGTTACTTTTTGGAACAAACAGCAAGTGTAGTTTGTTTTGAATCTACTATTTTTGTTCAAAACACTGCATAAACACCCATCCCTTATCGGTCACTTGTTCCAGAGCGCCTCTACTCAGAGTCTCTTCCAGATAACCGAACTTCTCATCTTATTTCCAAGGGAGAACCCAGCTACCCTGCAGAGAAAACAAATTAAAATGGTCACTACCCAAGGTTTATGACAACAGGTGAGGGTAAGAAAGTAGACTGACCGGTAAACAAAATGTTTTGCCTTGAAACTCAGCTCCCTCTTCACCATAACAGACCGGTACAGAAGCAGCACCGATTCGTCAGTCAGTCTCACTCTCCATTCTTCCCTCACTCATGAACAAGACCTTGAGATACTTAAACTCCTCCATTTGAGAGAGCATCTCATTCCCAACCCAGAGAGAGCAGTCCACCCTTTTCTGCTGAGGACCATGACCTCAGATGTGGAGGTGCTAATCCTCATCCCAGCTGCTTTACACTCTGAACCACTCAGATGAGAGACGTGGATCACTGCACGATGACGCTGCACCAAGATATTCTGTCCACAAACATCGTGAACAGAATCGGTGACAACGGGCAGCCCTGGCGAAGTCCAACTCTCACCCTAAAGAGGTCCGACTGACTGCCGGAAACCAGACTCTCACATCATTTGTATAGGGACTGAATGACCCGTAACAATGGACTCCCATACTCAATCCCATACTCACCAAGCACCCCCACAGGGTACCCTGGGGGAATTCGGTCGAATGCCTTCTCCAAGTCCACATAACATATGTTAACTAGTTGGACAAACTCCCATGCTCCCTTGAGGACCCTAGCGAGGGCGGAGGTTGTCGAGGTAGGTAAAAAGCTCTGCAGCTGCAGGGCTCCGAGGGTGGATGAGATCCATCATGAGTTCCTTAAGGCTCTGGATGCTGCTGGGCTGTCTTGGTTTACATGCCTTTTCAACATTGTGTGGACATCGGGAGGCAGTGCCACTGAATTGGCAGACTGGGACTGGGATGGTGGTTCCCCTTTTTAGGAAGGGGGACCGGAGGGTGTGTTCCAATTACAGGGGAATCCCTCTTCTCAGCCCCCCCTGTAAGGTCTATTCAGGGGAGCTGAAGAGGAGAGTCCCATCGATAGTCGAGCCTCAGATTCAGGAGGAACAATGCAGGTTTCGTCCCCGCCATGGAACATTGGACAGACCCACCCCAGAGTCCCTAGACTCGGCTTCCTCCATGGAAGACGTGTCGGTGGGTCCTCGAAGAATCCCTTCCACCGTCTGATGACATCACGGGTTGACATCAGGAGCACCTCACCTCCACTTCCCCCGCCTCAGCCACCTGACGGTCTGCCAGAACCTTCTCGGAGCTGATCAAGACTCTCTATCCAAGGCCTCAACGAACTCCTCCCACACCCGAGCCTTTGCCTCAGCAACAGCCACGGCTGCAGCCCGCTTGCAAATTAATTTGCTGCATGAACAAATTAATTTATTCTGAAACGCACGAGTACAGCTGAAGGACACAGCCTTGTAGTGCTTTTAGGGTAAACACTGTTCGTGTTTACAGATAAACCTGCACAGACAACGGGCCTCTAAAAGTCACAGTCGTATGAGCTAATCAGCTGTCTTTAAGTTTGTTAAGACTTGTTTTTAACCTAAAGATATTCCATGTTGCAATCTAACAAGAGTCACAGGAGCTCGTTTTATTGTGCGATTAAATCCATCGTCTTCAGCTCCAAGTCTGAGTCAGGACAGCACGCCAGGTGTCATTAGCATTTTCTTTCTGTTCCACCTCCTTATCAGACCTGTTCGGCAGACGGAAGATGAGAGGGCCTTGTTTTTTTCTTGCCCAACAACAGCACCGGGGGTGATAAGACGCAGCAGAAATACAAGTCAGTCCCATGCAAAGGAGAATCGGGCTCAGACTAGAACAAAGGCTGAGCATCCAGACGCAATGATCTTTTTTAATCTAGAACAGAATTAGAATAGTTTAGGACTGAAGTAATGGAAAAAAAATGGTCTAATGTCTAATGATCTCTAAGGACTTACAGACATGGATGAATCAAAATAAAGTAAAACCAAACAAAACAGAGAAAGAAATGCAACAAATACAAATTCTGCAGCATTTGAATTTTTCTGTAGTTAGAACAGATGAGGAAAATAAAAGTCAGAAACACTAAAGGGGGTATGAAAGTATTAAACTTTCTGCCACTAGACTAAGATGATTTTTTTCCCCATCTGGACCAGTACGGCAAGCTGAATTCTACATGCTTATCTCCATGCTGTTACCCATCAGTGCTTTTTTAGAAAAACTTAATATTAATTCAAGTAGTGCTTCTATTTAGCTGGTTTTATTTGAGATATACGAGGTGGCTTTCTATATATTATATATATATATATATATATATATATATATATATATATATATATATATATATATATATATATATATATATATATATATTTTTTTTTTAAAAGGGCTTCTTAACCCTTGCAGGATGCTCTCAGAGTAATAACCTGAATATCTCACTGAAGGCCTAGCATTCCTTGAAGGAATCCATCTCGCCAGTCTCCGTTCATGTCAGAGTTTCAAACTGGCTCAATCTTATCTTGAGAAATGACCGAAGTTGTAGCAGACTTCTTCGAACCTTGGAAAGAACGTTAGGCATTATCTCAGGTTACGCTCAGAGTATATGTTAAGGGGAAAGACTGACTGAACTGTAGCCATCTTTGCTTTGGCTAAAAGGTCAGCTGGCTGTGGCGGCCATCTCGATCGGGCTGACACCGGAAGGGATAAAAATCAGTCGTAGATGCCCATCCAGCATCATCAGCCCATTTGTGAGAGTTTCGCTGAAATCCAGACGCAGTAACGATTGAGTCTCGCTCACTTTCTACCGAGAAGGACGAGTTCTCTCCGCTGCAAAATGCACAGAGGAAGCAGACAGGAAACACACCTAGTCTGGCTGAAATATGAAATATTCCTGGAGCGACAGGTAAAAGGGCCAAGGCAGTTAGGAATCTATGAATAGCAGGGAATGCCACTTTTCCAGATCAGCTGCCTTACCTGCATCCTGCCCACATATATGCTTCACTGCACTTTTGCTTTTTTTTTTTTTTTGTATATGTTTCTTGTCAGGGAAATGCACAGAGGTGCAGTAGCTGCTTGTGACTTCCTGTTGAGTCCTGATCTTAGTTGTGAAATGTACCCCATCTGTAACAGACAGAACTGTGGATCATGTGTGGCACATTTCATTTTTTAAGCCGAGCCAGGTGCTTTTCGGTCTGCGTACAGCCCCTTCCCTTCCATTTCCCACGGTTGCTGTCATCAGTGGAAGTCACTCGGGTCCGTCTTTCATTTAACCTTGACAACACCGGCGACGGCACAACTCGCGTGACCCGCACCGGGCAACTCACCAGAAAAAGGTGTTGGTCCCGTCGTCGTACACCTCGCACTCTGTGTTCCTCCGGTGCAGGCTCTCCTTGGAGCTCTGCTTCATCATCTTGGCTTTCGCCGCGGCGGGGCTCTGGTGACACGGACCCCCGAGCTCCACGGAGCCGTTGTTGACCTGCTGCTCGGCGGCAGAGGTGGAGGAGGCGGTGGCGTACTTCGACGAGGCGGCCACGCTGCTCTTCTTTGACTCGGTCTTGGTCATAGCTTAAATTAAAAATAAATAAATAAATAAAACTAAATAAGAAAAAAGAGAATCCGGCGAGGTTCGGCTTATTCCAAAGAGCTCCTGTCCTCTGCCATCCACGTCAGCCCCACCCAAACTGTCAGCATCCTGGGATGGTCGGAGGAAATCTACGTTACTACGATAAAAAAGGGAGGAGAGACAGAACCTGAAAATCACGTCCTGTTTTTGTTTTAGCCGCTGACCTGCCACAACAGGCAGACCCGAAGGAACCTAGCTAATACGCCACCTACTTATCTGAAAAGTACTTTTAAATAATAAAGGGAGAACCCGCATCTTTGGAAACGGCGTCGCAACACTTGTGTCGCTGTGAGCGCATTAGCTAGCCTGTGCGTTAATATCTGCAGCTACTATGTCACTCACCAGCTGAATTTTATGGGCTCGCTGGCTGCGGGGTCCGCGGCGAGCTCGGGAGCTACTGCTGCTCGCTACATTAGCGCAACTGTTTCAAATCCGTTTCGCTGGCAGTCATGAAGCAGTGTCGGGTCTAACTACAGCGCAACACGGTCGGAGACTGCCGCTAACGACCCGCTTCAGAGTGAATATCAACCGTAGAGTCCACGCGCATATTGACACGAGCGCGGTTGCTTTAGAAACAATGTTACCGGAAAACGCTTGTCAAAGTAAAAGCGCTTCCCATTGTTGCAAAAGGAAGTTGGTTTTATTTTGAAATCAGCATCTTTATCACGGAAGTCTCGTCAGCGTGACCTGTGTGGCGGGCTAAACAGAGTTTCGTGTTTGTTAATTAAAGACAAAGTTTTAAATGCCCTCAGTGATGGCGGGTGTAACGAGAGTAAATCTATAATTAGTTCGCTGTTAAACGTGCGCGCCAGCTTCTAAAATCAAGCTGTAAAACAGGCGTTCCGACAGCGTGTTTTTAGCATTAGCGTAATTGGTAATTTAAATGACGTCACTTCCGCAATGTTTAAAACCTGCAGAATTGTTTTTATTTGACGCATATAGTTTTTTTTCTAATGAACATAATGTATTAGATTTCAAACAAATGGATGTTTTCTTTTGTTTTTATTTATCACGATGAGTAAACCGAGTAATCAATTTGAAAAGTCCTCAAAGCACACAGAGCCTCTGACCTGCAACATCTTTAAGTTGAAATCTCCTGACGAGATTATAAATTCACCACAAAGATGCAGAAGGTTTTCCTTTAGACATCTTGGAATTGCCTCAGTCAGATGACACAGCACATGACTGAACCAGTTTATCTTTCTGTTGTGTCACAAGAGTCTGACTTGAGGCCAGAGAGATAAAAGCGGGATAGGGGAATCCTCTGTTCATTAGGGTTCTCTATTTCTTTTTATGTTTATCACCCGAAGGCCGATAATATTTCTGACCGTCTATCTGCGTGTTGTCTGTAGCATCAGCAATATATGTCACGAACCCCTGGACATGTTTTTAATTAAAACTCCCAGAAAGCACTCAACTGATGCACATCTGCAACTGATTAACTTTTGGAGTCAGTATCATTCAAGGTAGTCACCGCAGCACAACACAAATTCCAAGCTCTTACACAACTCACGAGATTTTGCAAAAATGCAGGAGATTGCGTCATTTTCAAGGTTCGACCAAAACGGCTACAACTCCATCAATTCCTGTCATAAGATGACCTTAGTCTAAAGTTGTGACATGAAAGACAGCCAGCGATATGCAATCCTTCAAGAAATACTAGGCCTTTAGTTAAAAAAATGCATTAATCTGAAACATGTTTCCATTAAAAGACTGTAACATCAAATTTAAATGATTCCTGCTGTGTAGAAAGCAGCATTGTGAATCTTATTCTGAAGCATTTTATCTATTTGGGCATTTCTATCATACTTCCTTCTTTTGTTTTTATTTTTTTTTTTGCATGTACTTTTTTGACAAGCTTATGAGTTGCAAAAACAATACAAAGTGAGAAAGAAAAGACTGTGCACGTGTGTGTGCCAGAAATACCTCCTGAACAGGCTCACTGGGTCCAAAGTACCATCTTTAAAGACTGCAAATCATAAACCAACAAGTTTTGATTAAAAAAAAAAAAAAAAAAAGATAAATGAATGACTCGGAATTTTAAAGAAGTCTGAACTCAGTTTGTTCTGTGCTCAGCTTACTGGTAAATACAACTTGCATTCAAATAGAAGAGTGGCGCTCCTGGTTTGAAGGCAGATATTATTGTTTCTGTAAATGGCATTCTTTTAATGCGCCGTCGGTCTGATTTGGCGCATGCAACCTTGCTCTATAATTACCCCTGTATGTATAATTATGATTGAACGTCAAAAGGTGCAGGACACACAGCAGGGATGGAAAACAGAGACTTTCAAATGGCTGTAAAATAAAGAAAAGAAAGAGTTCAGGAGTTCATCTGTCAGAAAAAAACACTGCTATAAAGTTTTACCTTGACAAGAACAGCAGCTATTATTTTCTGCAAACAGATGATGCAGTTTAAGCCTTTGATTCATTTTAACCACAGAACAAAAAACAGGTGGCTTCGTAACATCATCGCGTAACATTTTCACATTGATTTTGTTTTTTTCTTTTGCCCATAGAACAGTTTGGTTGAGCAGCAAAGCCCTGCTCGTTAAGTAATTAAAGGCCTAGCCCTCCTTGGAGGAATGCATATTGTCCACTCAGTTAAAGCCATTTTGGTCAAACCCTGAGAAACAACACAATGCACAATCTCCTGTTACACTGCGAGATGTCACGCTGAAAATGGCGAACGACACTCAGCTACTGCCACGTCAAATCGTACCTCAGCATCTATGAAAGGAAATCTCTTTCTCACAACAGACCGGTACAGAAGCCACACCGATCCGTCAGTCAGTCTCACTCTCTAGTCTTCCCTCACTCATGAACAAGACCCTGAGATACTTAAACTCCTCCATTTGAGAGAGCATCTCATTCCCAACCCAGAGAGAGCAGTCCACCCTTTTCTGCTGAGGACCATGACCTCAGATGTGGAGGTGCTGATCCTCATCCAAGCTGCTTCACACTCGGAACCGCTCCAGTGAGAGACGGGAATCACCGCCCGATCACGCTGCACCAAGATATTCTGTCCACAAACGTCATGAACAGAATCGGTGACAACGGGCAGCCCTGGCGAAGTCCAACTCTCACCCTGAAGAGGTCCGACTGACTGCCGGAAACCAGACTCTCACATCATTTGTATAGGGACTGAATGACCTGTAACAATGGACTCCCAATCCCATACTCATGTAGCACCCCCACAGGGTACCCCAAGGAACACAGTTAAATGCCTTCTCCAAGTCCACATAACACATGAGAATTAGTTGGACAAACTCCCATGCTCCCTCGAGGACCCTAGTGAGGGTAAAGAGTTGGTCCAACCCGCATTGTTCTTCCTGAATCTGAGGCTCGACTATCGACCGGACTATCGTCTCCAGCCCGAGTAACATTTTCACATTGATTTTATTTTTTTCTTTTGCCCATAAAACAGTTTGGTTGAAAAGCAAAGCCCTGCTCGTTAACTAATTAAAGGCCTATCCCTCCTTGGAGGAATGTGTATTGTCCACAGAGTTGCAGCCGTTTTGGTCAAACCCTGAGAAACAACACAATGCGCGATCTCCTGTGACACTGCAGGATCTGAATGACACTCAGCTGTAAGGACAGCAGTGGCTCAGGAGGTTGGAGTTCGTCCTGTCGGAGGGATGCTGATTCAAGTCCCTGCTCTGTCCGTTCCAGCCGTTGTGTCCTTGGGCAAGACACTTTACCTGCTTTGCCTACTGGTGGTGGTCAGAGGGCTCGGTGGCGCCGGTGTAATGGCAGCCTCACTTCTGTCAGCCCGCCCCGGGGCAGCTGTGGCTACAATGTAGCTTACCACCATCAGTGTGTGAATGTGAGGATGAATGGGTGAATGATTGTAGTGAAGCGCTTTGGGGTCCTTGGACTAGATAAAGCTCTATACAAGTGCAAGTCATTTACCATTTACTGCCACATCGTAGCTCGTCATCCACGAAACTGACTGAGCTGTAGCCATTTTGTGTCGGATTTAAAGTCAACAAGCTGGGCCGGCCATCTTTAATCAGGTTGACACCGAATGAAAGTCATATGTAGATGCATGATGTTTGTCTGCTCCCTGGACGTTTCATTAAAAACCTTTCCAGTGGTTTGTGAGATATTTTGCTAATGGTACAGACAAACGAACACACCAGCACAGGCCAAAAAACATCACTTTTATCTTCGGCGGAGGGCGATGACAACAGAAAAATGCCAGCTGCTTGTAATAATTCACCTGTAAATAAACAGACTAAACAATATATAGAACAGAGTGCAAATATCACTAATTTAGATTCAAAGGTAGAAGATGGTGGCTAATACAGCCTAGAAAGCACTCCAGCTGGGTTCATTGTGTGCCGAATTGAAGTGCACAAGCAGCCTGCAGGGACGGCCGTTTTAAACATCTCACTTGTGGGAACAAATGAGCATTTTTAGTTTTTTTTTTTTTTTGGTTGTCTTTTCGCAAAGGCCCAGCAGCGGGGCCCTGCAGTGTTTCTGAAACATCAAAAGGCTCAGTTCGTTCAGGTGAGTGGAGGGTGTGTAGGTGGGGATGGCGTGGGAATGTGCGGCCTTTCAGCGCTTTCACGGGTTAACAGCAGCGGCGCCCGACACATGCGGGGATGTTTTGAAAAAAAGGAGAGCAAAGACCGAATGAAACGTGAACAGTTTCAAAGGCGACAGTTATGAAAGAGGGCTGATTTCTCGTTATTGTCTTTGGTTTCGAATTCAGGAAAGGAATAGTACGCACAACCGGAACCACACAGACAGACTAGGAAAAATCGGAAGAAACTTTGAAGGGACGCAGCTTCTGCCTAAAATTCTTACCATAATTTTGCAAATAAAGGCTTCGCATTTGTTGAAGGAAATCATATCGCCCGCTGCCTTTCATTCCAGAGTTTTAGACTAAGACCATCTTACGATGAGAAGCGACAGAGTTATATCTATGTTGGTAAATAACCTTGAAAATGATTCTATTCGTAGACTCACATGAACTGTTAGCGCTCAGAGTAACAAATGTGAATGGCTGCCAGCTACTGCCACACAATGTTTCAGCTCAATGTCTCTAAATTTGACTTAAAAAAAAACAAGCCATTTGCCAAGGTGGTTGTGGCAGCCATTTTGAATATTCAAAAAAACAAGTTAGCAATCTGTTAGCACTCAGAATATGTGTCGGGGATGCCTCTCAGCTTCCCCCACACCAAATTTGGGCTCAGTATCTCTAAGTGGTAGCCACTTTCGTGTCGGCTAATGTCTATTAGCTGTGGCGGCCATCTCGAACTGGATTTTCTCTAAAAGATAATAAGTTGTAGACACATTGCCGATAAATGATATCTGAGAGTTTCAGTGAAATCTGTTCTGCGGTTTTGAGATATGTTGCTAAAAATACCAACAAAGATCTTGCACAATGTGTCGCACTCAAAGTATGTGTTGGGAACAATGCTCAGCTACTACTATATCAAATTTTTGCTCAATATCTGTACAAGTTGATTTAAAAAAAAAAGCTACACCTAAGAAAACTTTCTGTCACAATTATTTTTTTATTTTCTGGATTGATTTAATTTCTCTCGCTTTTGTTTCCTTGGTTCAAGGCCTCGCGGTGATCTGTCAAACCTTTGACAAGCTCACCCTCAAATGCACATTTTCCGAGCGTGTTTTCAGTCTGCGTCCACTCCATCAGTCAGCGTCGTGTCTGAAGTCCCCTCAGCCCGCAGGCCGGTTTGAACAGACAACTCCAACCCCCCCCCCCCGGGACATTTCCATGCATCTCAAAGAGAAGCAAAGCCGTCTGAGACGAGTGTTTATACGCACTTTTGTGTGTTTTAGAGATGAAAGAGTAACACTCCGGCATAAGTCGAGCAGACGGGTCAGAGGTCATCGTAGATGGGGACTGACCATACCTGCTGCCCTGATGAAAGCTAAAACAATTATCCTTCATTTGAGGCATAATGAATGCGGACTGTCTCCTTGTATTTTCACAGCTGAGAGTATCTGTCTGACAGATCTGCAGAAGGAACCGAAGAGTTCCTCCCGCTTTAAGGAGTAAATCACTAACCACCTGAGTAAAAGAACAAGATCATTGTTTAAGTACCTTTCTTTGCTGATAAAAAGTTATATAAATTAAAGACCTAGCATTCCTTTCTTGTTTTTAGTACTAGTACAGGCATGTGTTAGGAATGACTTTCAGCTGCTACCATTTTAGCACAATATCTGTAAAATTGCCTGACTTAAAGCCATGTTTACAGCCTGCTTAAAATTATTTAAATGAAGTTATTTCAGTGACTTAAAGTGGCCCCCAGAGGGCCCCAAAGAATGAGATTTATGTTTGTTTCTTTTTTAAATTTGGAGTTATGTGTTTATCTTGTTTTCTAATTGTCAGACACTTGAGGCAACAATCCCTGCTCTTCTTTTATTACACTCAAAACACATTTGATCATTTCCACTGTAATGATCACAATGTTCACAATATTTATTCACCAATACTTACTTGAATGCTTTAACATCAGTGAACTAAAACTGGAATGAGAGAGTACTAGTTTTACAGTCTTTCTCTCCTTCTGATTCTCATGACTCTCACATTGTACCTCTCTGTTCTGAGGATAAATAAAATCTGGCATGAGTGAGATAAGAACATCAAACACTCATCATACGCAAAGAAAAGAAAAAAAAGACAATTAATTCACTCCTTCTGTAAGTCAGAATGCAAGGTAAGACATTAACACTGTGCTTTTACATCGGCAAACTAATTTCTAGATCACCCGGGTTATTTAGATCTGAAGAAATGAAATGTTAGATTTATTTGACTTAGTTATTTCCACTAAACCCGGTTGTCAAAAAGGGATAATGATCTGGAGTTCTGTCCTCACCAATCAGTTCATGTTGGCAACGGGTCCAAAAGATTTGTGAGGCTCCCTGAATCACGTGGTAAATATAAACAGGGCCTCACAATGACTTATATTCATATAAGTCATTGGGGCCTCAAGAGTAACGCAAGAACGGAAAGCACCTTGGGACAGTTTTTATTCAGTAACACGATGCATACTTAAAGCAAAGTGGTTGAGTTGGATTTAAAAGCATTTAGTTGCTTTAGTATCTTATATTAGTGCCTCCATAAAGCAAAAGCTACTTATTTTAACAGTTAATAAAGAAAAACAGAAGAATAAATAAACCAAGTGAGCAGTTTAAACGGCATCCAAATGTTGAGTGAAGCTTTGACGAGCTGCAGTTTCAAGTTTACACCGCTGAGTGTCGCTGTGCGCCCATCATCCCTTATATTGAAGGTGAAGTCAAACTGCAAACTTTTGTTGTTCTCAAAAATACAGGAAAAAATATCACACCACGTCACATTGAATGTGTTTATCAAGATGCTTAAGACAGGAAGACAGAAACAAATGCAAATCTACTCATTATTATTATTTTTTATTTATCTTCCCATGTGTTTTTTTCCTTCTCAATAATAGAACCTCGTGACACAAAAGCATTTTTTTTGCTCATATGATCAAGGTACCTACAGCCCATCTTATCACCAGCTGCCAAAGGGGAGAAGGATGGAGCTGATGTTTATTGCCGTGTTTGTGTCTGTCTGTTAGCAAAATATTTCATGGGCCACAGGACGGATTTCATTGAAACTCTCAGACAGTGATCACGCAACTCGAGGCGGCTGGAAAACACAAGAATGGCTGCCACATACTGCGCCAATGGTTTCGTGTGGTATTAGCTGAGAGTCATAGTCCTTTTACTTTTAGTATTAGTATCAGGCAAACTGTCTCTGAGCTGCTCCAGTGCGTAAAAGCAGAGCGGCAGACTGGAAATATGACCCCAGGGAGCTGAGACACACACACACCAACCCTCTCTCTCTCACACACACACAGACACGCACGAGGCCTCGCATGCTGAACACTGGAGAGAACCTGATTTTGGAGGAGCGAAACCTCGTATAAAATAAGTTTTCCGTGACGGAATTATTTCATTGAAGAGCAAAGCAAAACGGATAATAATAGAAGTGGAGTATAAAACGATTTATTGCAGTCCGAACATGAAAGCACTTCGGGGGAAAAATAAAAAAAATATATATAAATAAATAAATAAACACGCTCAAGTGACGCAAGCTTCGCCGCCGTGACGGGAAAGTCCGCAGAGTTTCTGCTCAGGTTTGACACCACAAATCAGCGCACAGCCTAAAAGGGTGCAGGGGTCGACGGGAAATCACAGTGGGGGATGTGTGTGTCTGTGTGTTTGGGGGGAGGGGTTGGGCTTAAGGCAGCCAATCAGGACGTAGCACAAGGTGCCTGTTCTGACTCGCGACACGTTGGGAGGTTATATATTCGGCCGCGCGCAACTCCGAAAGGTGCATTTAAAGAGCTGCGTGAGGGGACGGGGAACTGGTCACGAGCGGAGGCAAGCACTCACTCGCCCTGACACGCAAAAAACAACAACAACAAAATAACAACGCACTGTCGTCGGGGGACCCGTTTCTCGTCGCCTTCCGTGGTTCGACCTGCTTTCAGAGATGTCCCACGTACAGTTATCGAGCAGCGCGCTGGAGAGGCTGGTGGCCCGCAGGACCTTCCCCCTCCACCGGCGCACGAGCGTCTGCCGAAATCTCTTCGGCCCCGTGGACCACGACGAGCGGAGCCGGGACGTGAAAGCCAAGCTGCGGGAGATTATCGAGCGGGACCGGCAGAGGTGGAACTTTAACTTCGAGACCAACACGCCCATGGACGGGGACTACGAGTGGGAAGAGGTGCCGGCGGACAAGACCCCGGCGTTTTATCAGGAGACCGTGAAACGGAGCCCCTCGTCGGACTCCGCTGACCCGGAGAGCCCGGCCGCGGAGGCGCTGGAGCGGCTAGCGGCGCCGGAGAGCAGCAGCGGCGGCGGAGCTCCCAGTCCGGCGGAGGTGAACCAGGAGAACCGTGTGGACAAACTGAACTCAAGGACTCTCAGACCGGCTCCGTGTGTCAAACGGAGGAGGACGGACAACACGTACATCACAGGTAAACAACATGCGCGGAGCTACGCCGTGAAAGTAGTCCGTCTCTTCACAGGTTGTCGCCACATTTTAATTTCACAATTACAACACTTTTTCTCCATTTTTTTTCTTCCCCTTCAGATTTTTACGTGAAACGAAAACGGGCCGGTGATAGCAGGAAGCCGACCGACACGAGCGTCTCCTGCCACCTTTCCAAGTCTCCCATCCCGGCGGAAAGAACTCCGCGAAAGAGGATCCGCTGAAGGTGAGCTTCCGGCAAAATGTCTTTTTTTTTCTTGAAATGGCAACTTTTTAAAAAAAAAAAGTTAGTTTCAGTGCGCTGCTGCCGTGATACGTCCAGACTTTGGTTACACGAGATTGCATCAGTCTTATCTGGGGTGGGGTTGTGGTTGGTGGTGTAATGGTAGTAGTGATGGTAGTAGACGTAGTAACACTGCTGTTCGGGGGGAGGGGGGATGTGCGTCACCGTGTGGCGGGAAAAGCCTCGGGTAAAGACGGTGACGCCCCGCCGCTGCCTGTCGAGTCTCCGCTTTCCGCACGAAGCTCACTCCGCATTTCTCTGAAGAATTTCACCATTTTTCTTACTTTCTTTATTTTCCGGGAAACTCACCACCTTCCTGTTTCGTTATGTCTCCCCCTCAGGTGCTGCGCTGTTTTTGTCTTTTTTTTTGCACTACTTCCCTGCGCATTTTGAGGATCCATTTCTTTCTACAACTTAAAAAAAAGCCAGTTCAGACGCGGACAAGAGGAGGAGGAGGAGGATGATGAGGACGGGTCCAGACACGTCCGGCTGCAGGAGCCTCAACAGAACCGGACCGAGACTCTCAGGACTGAACGGTTTGGGGGGGTTAAAGGGAGGAAAAATAACCTAATGACTTGTATCCAGTGCAAATGTAGCATTCATTTTCATTTTATTTTTTGCATCCAGCCACTCGACAGTGTTAAAATGTTTTAACATCTGTGCAATCCTATTATTATTTTATTTTTTTCTTTAAAAAGAATCTTCTACACTGGCCAAAAGTGTACAGCTTTATAATAGAGACAATAGCCTATAAATGTTTGTTGGTGTTCATTTTTTTTCTCCTGTAAATGTATATTTTAAGTTTATTCTAACTTATAAGTTATTTATGTTTCTCTTTTTAAGTGTTGTTAATTAGCCAAAGGGCATATTTTTGTAATTTTCTATTTTATTTACTTTGATGTTTTGCAATCGTGTAGCTTCCCAGTAGTTGTCCACACTTGAAAATGTAGATTTTTTTTCTTTGTCTGAGCCTTTTTTTATGTGTGTGTGTGTTTGTTTTCATACAAGTGCCCTAATTATGTCTTGTAAAAGATGGGAATAAAATATCTTTTCACTTCAACTTAAAATGGATTTTTGTTCCTTTTTTTGTTTTTTGTTTTGACCCGCCACCCCTTTGTCTCGCCTCAGATTTTTGCAGATTCGTCATAAAGTTTGGACCACACCGCCGGCGTCTAGATGCTTCGTAGTATCTATATGCGCCTTAAGCGTGCGTCCGGACGCGTGAACTCGTGGACCTCTACTTGCGGGGCGAGACTCATTCAGTCGCACAAACCTTCGTGGCAGCTGCGAGATATATAGGTTTAAAGGCCCTCTCGCCCTTCTAAAGAGAGGCAGCAGCTGCCTTTGGATCCCTGCTTTGTCCGCCGCGAGGACACCCCCGCATCCACCCGCACTCGACAAGCTCCTCTAAAGACCCCACTCACTCACACACTGTTTACCCTGCCGTGGATACACCGGGCGTGGAGGCCACCTGCCAGAACTTGGAGAGAGAGAAGAAAAAACAAAAAAAAAATGGGGAAGGGAAAGAGGGGGGGGGGGGGAAGACATAGTCTTTGTAATTGTGCTCGTCTATTGAAACAAACCATTCAGCAGGTCATACTTACAAGTTTACCCTTTAATTGAAAGAAGCCAAACGCTGCGCCTGAATGCAACTCGGGGCCTCGGAGCTCCCTGCCAGCGCTCGCCGGACATTTTTATGATTTCCCCAGAATGGCCTCGATGGTGCGACTCAAATGCTTCGATTTTAAAAAAAAATTGACTTTTTTGTTGTTGTTGTCGTTTTGGGATTGTGACTCTGTCGATCCCGTGCGGCCCTTAAGCTGCGACGGGGAGCTTGTTCTGATTTCCAACACAAAGCGCTCCGCGGCTCCATTCTTTCCTTTTTGTTGCCATATGGCAAATCCATGTAGACATAGCCAAGACCTATTCAGTCAGCCACAGAATGTCCTGCATCAAGAGAACAAAAGACACTTTGTCTGGCTCCTCTATTGATACGAATGGATGGAAGAAGAAAAAAATTATAATTAATCTATGGGTATATCCAGCTAATTAACGCCTATATGCCCCACGGGGGGGCCGAGAGAGCATTCAGCTCAGTTTTAGGTTCTCAATGGTTTACATGTTTAAGACAACAGCTGTTTATGAGTTACTTTAATGAAGTCTTCTCTGGGTTGGAGACTGGACACATTCTGGGGGCATCCAGACGCCACTACCACCCCTCCCTCGTACGCACACGGCATTAAACGGGTCGTCTTCCTCCTGTTTGTCTTTGCAGCTGTGTAGCTATCTAAAATTTGTCCCAGCAAATCGGGCCTCGAATCTGAGCGAGTTAACGGCCGAAGGCCCCCGAAAATCAGACGGGACCGAATACCCACTTTTTAATGGATAAACAGAGCAAAGAGAACCAAGATGAACAAAAAACAAAAATGTTGAACCTGGTGCCAGGGGCTCATTATAATCACCATGGTAACCACACACCTGTGTCTATCACTCCCTGACTGCCAAGTTAACGAGAGACCAGGCTGAACGGTGAACCTGTGCAAAAACCGAAAAGTCAGATCTTAAAAATCCATGAACCGTGTGTGACAGAAGACCCTGAGGATTTTCATGTTTCCACAGTGTTTTAAGTTAAAACAACCCTTCGCTTCCTGTTTGGGAGAGAAAATTTTTTTAGGCTGAAATTAAAATCCAACTCTACGTAAGCTTGGGTGGAATCCTTTTTTTATGGAGGGATTCAATAAGAACTCACAAGTCGTGTAGCAGTCAGAGATACACTGGGCGAAAGAAGACAAAAAAAATGTATTTGTTTTGATGTTTAATTTGTGCATGTGACCAAAAAAAAGGGTTGTGGAAGTAAAAACGGACTTGTTTGCAAAAGATTCAGACATTTTTAGACAATTTAAAAGTTAGGATGTTTGTGGAAAAAAAATCTGTCAAAATCCTAAAACAAAACCTGTGTGAACACTGTATAAAAGATAATAAAATGCCAGTTCAGTCATGTACAGTCCAACTTCCTGTGACCTGTATAGACTTCAAATATAATTTCTACTGTCAGATATGAGCTAAGAGCTCCACGAAGAGCTGAGTTTTCTCAATTGTTTCGCCCAAATCCCATTCCTCTATGTTCAGTTTTTTTTTTTTTGCTCACAGTTTTGGCATGTCCCTCTACCAAAAGTCAGCACCCTTTTTCAAATCCATCCACATGTATAATAATCATAAGGATGCATCAATGCTCGTTATTTAGCACCCTTAATAATATGAACTTCACAGGCCCAGGCCAGAATCTTTTTCGGCATCTTTAATTGTCTTTAAAGTCCACCCCGCGATGTCATTTTCATTGGGCTTTAATGTAAGCTTGACAGACACAGAGGAAGCAGATGACAGCGAACATAGCGAGCTCATTAAACACGCCTTCTGCAAAAGAATATTATTCAACACGCAGCTGCCCACTGAGAGAGCCGGTCTCATGGGCCCCCGCTGACCCCTTCTCACATCTGCAGCTTCAGCTGATTAAACCCGTCGACAAAACTTGTGTCAGTGGAAGCCCTTCCTCAGATGTTCTCTGTTTTGCTTGCAGAATCACCTTCATTAGTTTTGTGTTTAAAAAAAGAAATGAAAAAAAAACCAAACCTAAAAACATAAGCTTGATTTCAGCTGATAAAGAAAAAGAGCCGATAATTCAGGTGACAGAAAAGCAATTATTGGTCTTTTGTTTAGTTGATTTCTCAATTGTTTTTTGTCAAAACGAAATCTTAAATACATGTAAAATTTAGACAAAACTACAGATTGTTTTACAATCTAGCTTTTATTTTTAAATTGAGGGATTAAACTGTAGTTCGTTTGTCCCAAATTAACAAAAAATAAATGTCTGATTCAGTCAAATAGATTTTTTTTCTTATTGCTTATTTTTTTCTTATTTGATCACTTTTTTCTTAATTAAAGTGATCAAATAACTTTAATTTCCTCCTAACTGATTGTATATAAAAGCCTTGCATAAAAAAGGCTGTGGGAGTGAAGAAGGGCCTTGTATTTAAAAAGCTTCTAGGTTTGGAGCAAACGTTGCAAGTGAAAATATGATTTGAGAGAACACTTTTTTCCTCCTCCTAAAAAACTTGCAATTAACAGGACCATTTCCAAAGACTGCAATTAAATATAAAAAAAGGAGGAAAATGGGGAGGAGGTGGTGGTGTTGGTGGGGTGGTGTGGGGGTGGACGGGCTGAATTAGCATTTTCCATGACCATCTGGCATCGGCGCAGGCGACAGGGAACAAAGGCGAGCTGGATGGAGAGGAGAGGCGAGTGTGCCATCGCATTGACCTGCAAATGAGGCTTTGTCACCGAGTTAAAGCTCCCTGACCCCCTTTACCCCCCCCCCCACTCAACACACACACACACACCAGAGCCTCCCAAAAAAAACAAAACAAAAAAAAAAAACCCTTCTCTATTTTTAAAATCTATCTACTGAATCCAGTTCTGTGTTTGTTTCGAAGCCGCAGACACACACACACACACACATACAAAAAGCCCCGTAAAGTGCAAACAATGAGCTGCAGCTCAAATTGCTCTCCTCAGAGCTTTAGGAATTAAACCCTCGATGAAATTCTAAAATTAAATGCATTAGCAGCTGTGATGATGAAGAAAGAAAGAAAGAGTGGTGTTGAATGAACTTGGAGGCAGGCCTGCAGTAGGCCTGTTCGAGCTCGGGCCTGTCGTGGATCCAAAAGTCTGCAAAACACCTCTTCCAGGTCTGTGTGGTGCTTTTTTTTGGAGGAAAAAAATAACATTTATTTGAACAATTAAAGGAGAAATGATCACAATATTACAGGCAGATGTGAGAAAGTATTAATTAATCGATAAGTGATTCAAGCGTGTGTTTGTGTGTGTCTGTGCGAGTGTGTGTCGCTGCTGGCTTGTTGTACACCTGTCTGTCCCCCGCCCCCTCCCCCCGTCCCTCAGCGGATGAGTGGAGTTTGTGGACAAAGACGTGAGGTGATTGTATCTGACAAATGGGCTGCATGCGGGGAAAGTTCTTGTGTCAGAAAAAGAGTCATAAGAATTAAAACGCGGAAGAAAAGGAAGCGGACAGCATCTTCGCCTCCTGGGTGAATGAAGACATTGTTTATTTCAGGAGCACTTGTAAACTGTCCACGAGGAGCAGAAAACTTAAACCAAATTAATAGCCTAGCATTCCTTAAAGAAATGCATATCCCCCTTTGAAACCAAGCTCATCTTCTGCAGAGGAGCAAAAATAGATTTATGTGTAACCTCAAGCGATCTGTGGCAGCTCTGAATATGTGTTGTGAACGACTCTCAGCTACTACCGCAGCAAATTTCAGCCCAGTGTTTGTAAAAATGACTAGGGTCAATTAGCTGTGGCGGCAGTCTTGAACTGGACTGACTCCAAAAGTTCCTCTGTTGTAGATACACATCCAATGATTACCTTCTGAGAGTTTCACTCAAATGTATCTAGTGGATCAGGAGATATTTTGCTAACAGAAAAGCAGGGTTGACTCTGACAGTTCAGGGCAAAGTTTGAAACGCAGCTCCCGTACGGTCCGTTGGTGCTTACTGAATGAGTTGGGTATGAGTCTCAGCGACCACCTCGACAGAGTTCAGCTTAAGGTTTTTTTAGGTTGATTAGCTTCAGCAGCCATCTTGAATCAATTTGGCTACTAAAGTTAATTTTTTCTAGATGTGCATCTCTTTTGGGGATTATCAATAAAATCCGCACACTGGTTCCTGCTTCCTTGCTGACATGACAATCGAACACACACACACACACACGCACACCAAACCATTATTTGCCTTTTGGCGGTCAGTGATGGTGAGCCATTTTAGTTTGGAAATCAGGATGATGTTAAATCTGTGCCACTGTCTCATGGTCTTACAGGAGGATGGTTTAAATTAATGGTCCTTGTAGATTTGCCTTCTAGCAGATGCAGACGTCCAACCAGTGTTTTTGTTGTGTGTTTTTTTCTTCTCTCCTCTCCTGGCTCTTTATTTTTTTTTCTTTCTTCTTTACATCCACTCAGTATTCATGCCTGTGGATAACAAAGAGCACGGCTCAATCCACACAGGAGGCGGTGTGACAGGGAACTCGTGGCTGCTTTTCAAATATCTTCTTTCTGCATCTCCCCCTTCCCTATTTTTTTTTTTTAACTCTCTTTGCATCCCAACTTTGGTCTCGGTTGGAATAGGAAGGAGGTGGGGTAGGGGGGTGAGAGTGAATCGACCTGCCGCCCCAATCTCTAGTTCACTTTGCTCTCCCCACGCATCAAGGGGATCGGATTTAATGCTGCGCAGAAGAAAAGGCAGATCCTTTACAAAGTTTCCCAACGTGATGGAGCGGGTGGCACGCTGCGGTTTTTGGAGTCCAGCCTGCCCGAAGTGCAAACAAAACAGCCCGTCTAATAGGCCCATTCTCCTTGGAAAATCATTATAGCCTATCTTTTACTCTGCGGTTGTTATTCCCAACCCGATGAATGCTTCAGAATGTGGTTGCAATGTAACAGAGCGTCATTTTCTTTGGCTGTAAAGTAACAAAACACCACTGGAGAGCTGTCCAACCGCAGACAGTGCATAAATATTGGTTGAAAACATTCAATTTGACAGTAAATGGTCAAAAATAACAAAATAGCTGTAGTTTAAATCCTCCAAAATCAACCACTTGCCTTAAAATAAACCACAATCTGCAGCATATTGCAGTTTATTTCAAGAAATACCTTACGTCTATCTTTTGTACTACATTTGTTTTCCCAAAATACTTGTATGAAAGTAGATAGAAGGTGTTACATATTAAAATGGTTAGGCTCCACTTAACATGATTAAAAAGTTTGCCGGCATTTTTGAATGTTTTTGCAGAAACAAACAGGAAAAGGTACAATTGATATAAATCACATTGGCTCAATATTTGTACAAATTATATTTTCTAAATACAGGCCAGTTATTTACACTTTGTTCTGGTAACTGTTTGCGTGTGAGAAAAGCTTAAAAAGTTTTTTTGATAAAAAACAGATTTACACATGAACATCTAGTTCGCACCTGAAACGAAGGCGTACCAAGCTGGGCTTAGGCTCAAGCACTTCTTATTTATCCTATTTATCCAGTCTGAACAGGTTGATTGAAAAGGTTGATAAACTATCAAATTGAAAGGTATCTCCTTGTATTTTTAGAAAACAGTACAAAAATGACTGTTTGTTTTAGTTCATTTGACCTAAACTTGATTCAAAATAAAAGGCAATAACATCTTCCAGTGTGAAAACACAAAATAAAAAAAAATATTAAACTTTCACAGATGCCACTGTGGTTTTTATATGCAGGTGATGCTTATTAAACGCCAGGCGGTGTATTTCACAGCCTTTATTAGTCGCCAGAGGGCATTTGAAAGCACATGAATTATGAACCTTTTGGCTTTCCATACCCCTCACTCTCCACTGCTGCTGCTATAGATCACCAGAAATCAGACGCTTTTCCACACAGCTGATTTGAAACAAACAGGCAGGTCCTTAGCTCCTATGCTTCATCTAAATTCTTGCTTTGCTTTGGTGTAGAGTCCTTTGAATAGCATCTTCCTCTGCTCCTTTTTAACGGTGATAGTTACCAAAAAGCAAGTAGAACATGTGGGCCCTCTTCTAGATTAGAGAGGATGGAAAAGTCCTCTGTATTTGTTGTGTAACTCTATGTATGACCCTGGTGATGACTTTATATAAATACATGCATCATTACACTCCTAATATCGTTTAGTTGAAAAGTTTTATATGACCACTGTATCTGAAAGCGTTTTGGTTGTCCCAATGTGATTTGTTTGATTTCTAAGTATTTTTTGTATATTGGTTTTATTACGCGGGCTGCTACTGAGACAATAGTGTAACATCCAAACAAACATTTTCTCATTTTCCATGTATTTCACTTGTATTTTCCGCCCACGTTTTGTAGGGCCAAGGCCTTAATTCTTCTCTGGCAACACCACTGACCAGAGATACTTAAAATGGCACAAAACCTTGTGGTCATTCCAGCAGGGAGTTGTCATTTCCCCTCATGTTTTTAAAGCAAAATAACACTTGACAGCACAGCACGGTGACTGACAAAGAAACCTTTTTTTTTTCAGTACAAATAGCAAAAATGCCTTTTCTTGTTTTAGCCACCCCTTTTATTCCCTTCGTACCACAAGGGAAAGTCCATCGTATCCAAAGTGTATTCAAATGTTCATAGTGGATCTGTTCATACGCCCGTGCAGCTCTCAGGACAGCGCTCACACACACACACACACTCTGGCCTCTTTGTTCCTTTGTGACTTAAAACTTTGCTGGTTGTAGAAGGAAGAGCAGGTGTAACTAATAACGTTACCAACGGCTCATTCTTTTCCCACTCCCTGTAAGCTGTGACAAGGATTCAGCTGGGACAATACGGTGCACACACCGTTAAGGATATATTTCTTATATTAGCTTAATAAATACTAATAAACTGCTCAAAACTGGTTTCTAACATGAGCCACTTTAGATGGAAGCTTCTAATGTGGAGGTTTTACTGCAGATAATAATTTGTGACCTGATTTATTTTGTCTTTTCTTTTCATTCAGCACTAAAACAAACAAGATTTATTGGAGCATTTCATGTTAACAAGCATCCGAGCTGCAGAATCAGTGCTGCAGCTGACCCCCCTCGCTGCTGTTCTCTGTGGTCTCTCCATCAATAGATCACTATCAACATCTGGTGTGTGTTATAGTCCCACATAAGGAAACACACACCAGTGCAGCACGCGATGCTGCGTAATTACTGAAAGCCTTCACAGCACAAAAGTCAGGAGAATGATTGGAGCGTTTTAATAAGCCAAGAAATCTACTTAACCCTTAAAATAAAGTTTTGTATATCTGAAAAACTAAAGTTTATGTTGTTTTTTATGTTTTTTAGGACAAAATGGACCTTCTTTATACAGCTCTAAAGACTCCTCCTTGAAGACTCCTCCAAACGCAGCCTCTTTTCTTGGAGGTTTACATATTATAACTTCAAAAAATATGTGACACAAATGCTAGAAGTGCTGATGGAATCTTAAAAATGAGTGTCAAAAAAATAATAAGCTAATAACAAGCTACTCACTGCAGCTTGGCTGCTTCTATATATAGCAAGGCTACCTGATTTTTATGACCTCATGAAACACAACATACTTTGATACCAATAGATAGATCTTTTAAAAATAAATCCAACAGAATTTGAATTTTTAAAATCGGTCTACTGGTTCCCAATTTATTGTCAAAAAACTGATCATCAGAATGAGTCAAAATTAATACAATTCTTAAATCGGCAGCAATAGAAAGTCTTGTGTTTAACTTCCTGGAACTGAAGCTGAGGAATCACTCTGATTGGCTGTAAATATTCAGATTATTCCTTCTTGGATAACACCAGAGCAAAGCAGTGAAAAGTGTCAGCTCCTGCTCTGCTCTTTGCCGACGTCTATCCTAAAATGTTTTATTTCATCTGAGTTGACAAATGAATGGATGAATGAATGAATTAGCTTGATCACTGCCTGACCCAATTAGCTACAGCGCTGCCATGCATCGTTTATTTAACGGATTCAGAACATATAGAGGATGGACGGGCCGTGAGGGTACAGGTGGACCTTGCTACTATATACGTAGAGTTGTGTTTCCATAGCTGTACAGGCTCATAAATTAACTTCATTTTATAAAATTTGTGTGGTTTTTTTTACAATTTACACTTGTTTTTAGGTACATAAATAATCTCTGACTAGCAAACTTTGACAGGATAGGAACTCTGCCTTTGAATTGTACTGCATCATGACTGAAGGCTGAATCATACTATTTCACATCACTTATAGCTGCTCAAGCATCATTAATGTATTGGATCATTGTCAGTGTGTCAAGATATAGACTGTTTTGGTCACAAACCTGAGATGTAAAACCCTGCTGTACAGTAAACCCTTAATGTGTTTAAAGATGATGCTGAGGCAGACAGGAGATCATTGCTGATTGTAGTCTCTAACTAACGTGGTTTTGTGTTAGCACTTGGAACAAAACATGTTCAGACCAACCGTTGCAGCAGCTGCTCTCTCTAACCTAAAGAAAACTCTACAGCGGTTTCACACATACTGTAGCTATCAAAAACTGCAGCGCTTTTCTTGAGTGAGGGGGCTTTACAACCTGAGAGCCATATGCGGCTCTGCAGGAAGAGCTCTGCCTCATTGTGGCTGTAATTGGTCGGAGAGGAGAGCGGAGGAGCCACAGATAGCGCGATGACACTTGAGGAATGAGATCTAACTCCGTCCCAGCGCCAGTCCTGACAGCCAGAGTCCTCCACCTCCATTCTTCTCCCTGCGCCCTTTTGTCCGAATCCCTTTCAGCTCCTCCGAGGCCAACCTGTTCCCCTTCACGTCCCTTCTTTTACAGGACGAGAGTCCTCTGTTCAGCGGCTGCTAACTTGGCTCCCTCTGTCCATCCATCCGTCCGTCTCCTCCCCGTCTCTCTCTCTCTCTCTCTGCATTGGCAGGGAAGTTTTCTTCTCCTTCAATCATCTTGGCTCATAAAACTTGGGGAGGAGGACCAGGAGGTTGTGTTTTCAGGGCTGGCTACACTGCTATGTGTGCACTGACTCGGACTAATGCTATTCACGCCTCGCATTTGCTCTCCAGGTTCTCTGAAAAGGGACGAGCCCTGGCAGCCTCTGTGGGGCACACAACAAAGGAGCATCATTCATCAGGCGGCAGCCAGGAGAGGCAGAATTCAGGCTCATCAGCTGCTGGGTTTTGATGGCATTTGTCAAAGTTTGTTTTCTAGTTTGATCCATATTTGTCTTGTCCTTTATGGTCGTTTTATTATGAAGAGCGGGAAGGGATGCATAAAGGTCAATGAGGAAAAGTATTCCTAATGGACTTTTATAGACATGTGTGTTTAACACCCAGAAAGCATCTGGCGCTGATATAAATCCATAAGCATACTCCAAGGTCAGCAAGCGACCATTAATCTTCACCTTTCCCTGGCTGCCCTTTCACACAGGAGTCTTTAGAGGCTCGATGGCAGCTCCCAACAATACCCAGAATGCTTTGGAGTCTTGTCAGCCCGTCCTAATTTGTGGCTGTGGTCCTGGGGATGAATTCAGTCACTGTTGGCTGCTTGACCTGGCAGATTAGCAACATCTTTTAGTCTTCACGGCGGGCAGCGCCAGTGGGCTGATACGCAGCCTGCAATTACACAGCAGGAAGGGCCTGCTCAGGCACGCACTCTTTACAAATTTGTTCACACACAAACGTGTATGCAGACACACACGAATGCAACAAAATAGATGGAAAGCTGGATGAACTGTTGATTGAGGAGGGGGAAAGAGAAGCAGGTGATCGCTGACACAACCTTGGCAAAGATAAACATTTTTCCTCCTCAAATCTGATCCAGGATGGGTTTTTTTTTAGGTTTATCCATTTAATTATTTAAACAGAGGAAGACAAAGTCACAAAGTTACTAATGTGGCTGAGTGAACATCAGTGTGATGTGACTTTTAACTGTTTGGTAAAACACGGGTTTGGGATTTTTAAGATTTTCAGGCTTAACGAGTTGCATTTGGGAAGTTGTGAAAACTAGAATTCTTAGAGTTAATCTCATACAGTTCACTGTCTGGTAAGAGTCTGTTTCTTTTTCAAATATTTTGCTATAAAATTACTTCATTCATTAATGTTGATAATTCAGCTGCTCCCTTCTTCAGGGGTTGCCACAGGGAGCAAACTTGCACAAACGATTTAGCAACTGTTTTACGTCGGATGCCCTTCCTGCCGCAACCTGAGTTCAAACCTGCAACCTCTGCGGCCCTGATCACTAAGCTACCGCAGACTATTAATGCTGATTAAATGCCCTTTGAAAAATGAATACTAAAAGGTCGTGACTCCTTTGGTGAGTCTATTTTCCCTGTCAAAATAATTTCAGAAGTAGAGATTCCAAGATTCTCAAATGTTAGCATGATCAGTATCTATGATCAAGTGCTGGGAAGGTGGTCTCAGTGTCTCAGTTGAGTTTAACCAGGATTCATGTTTACTAAATAATGATTTCCTTTTTGATTCTTGAAGACATCCATGGAGCTTTCTTAACCACTCTCATTGTTAAAGAGATACTTCACTGAAGTAGGGTTCTGTGGTTATGACTCATTAATATCTTACCTGTTGTAGATAGCAATTTGAATGACCCCAGTTTGGAGAATTTTAATCTAACCAGATTCACGAGCTAACAGACGAGAAGGGCTAAGATCAAAATGGACTGCTGCTGTCTTAAAGCAACAAAATTAAAGATCATCTCTTGATGACAAATGATGAAGCTGTTTTGGTTAGACCTTGTAAATGACATTATGTGCTTTCTCATGCAGTATTGCAAGATCTCACAAGATCTGTTAGAACTCAAAGTACATGTTGAGGATGACTATCAGCTACAACCACATCATATTTTAGCTCAATATCCGTAAATTTGACTGAGCTATAGCCATTTGCGCACTGGCTAAAGTGGAATGGGATGACTGTTGTAGATGTTCATCCAACAATCACTTCCTGTAAGTTTCATTAATATTTGTCCAACGGTTCATGAGCTGCTTTGATAACAGACAGATGCACAAATACAGAAACACAGGCACAAACACACAGACAAAGGCAAAAAAACCTATTGTTAGCCTTTATTAGCCTTTGCTTTTTGGTGATGATTATAAAGTAAAGGGGCAATAAATTGTGATGTTAAAAATATGTATTGCATATATACTAACAGATGCATTTGCATAATGTTTGTTTCAGTGTAACAGTGTGAACAATCAGACATACAGTAGGTCGAGCGCGGAGCAGACCTGGCAGTGCAGCGCCGCCTTCCACAATGCCCACAAAGAACTGAACGATGGGAACAAAATTAGCAAACTTAACTTGGTGTCCTGCCATCAACCCTCCCTCCACCTCACAACAGATGCTGTGTTCCATGAACACACTGTCAGCTGCACAAGAATGGGACCAAATTTGTTCATAATGATGGTGGACAAAGAAAGAAGAAGAAGAAGAAGAAACCATTCCCAAAGTTAGCATTCCAAGTGAAAAAAATAAAAAAATAAAAAGAAGGCCAAAGCAGTGGAGGAGGGTGAGAGGGTTTTCCTCTCTCCAGGAATAAGACCTATTGCCATGGAAACATGCTCCTGCCCCTCCCTCTTACTATTACTATTGGTATCCACATAGATGCACACACTTGTCAGCTGCAGGCCAGGCGCTGTCTGAGTCCAGATGGTGGCGAACTGCATAACTCACTTATCTGTCTCTGGCCTCTAAAGGAATGCTTAAAGGCCTCGGTAATTCCCAGCGGACGTCACCAAAAGGAGAGACAGGCAGAGGCAGGCCATCTGCTCTCAGATACCACCAACGCCCACTTTTTTTCCCCTTTTTTTTCCCCCCTGTCTGTCCCCCCAAATTACCCTCCACCTTCTCCCTATTATTATTTTTTTCCTTCCAACCTCCAAGAATTCTTCAGCCATCCTTTATTCATTCCTAGAAAGTGATTCTTAGGAGAAGGATTCCAGTAATGTTTTATATTATATATTTCAGGGAATTTAAAAAAAACAACAACATAGCTTCAGAACTTGTATCTTACTGGGCTGCGACTGTTGGTGAATAGTTGGAGACAAAATTGTGAGAAAATATATGAATTTTCACAAAGAATTGAATCGGTCTTTATGACACTTTAGAGTACATACTTTCGTTGAACCCACCCTCGGCTCACTTCCGTTTTTTTCCCAGAGAAGAACTAGAGTTTAACTATTTATTCTAATAAGGCAGAAAATTATTACAAGGCCAGCACTGGGACTTCTGTACAACATCTTATGGCTGAAGCAGACAGACGCCTCGAACAAAGGAATCGTCGATTTATATAGATCCTAGACTCCGCCCGACACAGAGGGCCGGAGTGCCTCAGATCATGATATCAGTAATCGTATGTTGTGTCGTCAAAGAATTGGCTTTAACAGGTTCAAGCAAGTGATTCTGTGGTTGTAATGCTATCTTAACATGTAAGCATGCAGCAGCCATCAGTAAACTGCTCATGACATGGAAGGCCTTCACACAGCCAATAAAGGCGGCTGAGCACAGGTTCTCCTCTGTTTCTTTATATTACTTACCTGTATTTTAGGACATAACTAACAGCCCTTAACTGCAAATAAATTGTGACATTTGTGCATATATTTGTGCATTTCTTTTTTGCAAGAATGTAATAGTTTCTCATTGCAATTTAGTCACAAAGTTTCCTAATTGTGTCTCAATCTGATCACAGTTTAAACTCTTTTTTTGCTCTCCATAGATTGTACAATATTTAATAAAGTCTAATTTCTGGCACTTTTTAAATGACAATTTATAAAACATCACAAACAACAGCTAAACAGGAGAATAACAATGCAAAACAGAAAAAAACACAAAATAAGATAAACTATTGTAAATTTCATTTCACAAATAAGGAAATAAGTTATTACATTACACCATTTTAAAGGATCTTAAAAGCTGAATATATTTGAAGACATGTCTTGCACTTTCTGACTTAAGGAAACTAAACTGAGAAGGGTTCAAGATATCCGCAACGACTCTGTGAGCATTTTGAGAGAAAATTTGTTGCACAAAGACCGAGGCCCCATGACTCATTTTGGAAACTCCCTCAAGAATGATGTTTGCAATTTGTTCCCAACACTCGCAGAACCAGTGAGAAAGTAGCTTAAAAGTGGCTCATCTGCCTGTAAGTTGCTGCTTTGTTGAAAGAGATAAAATCAGGCCAGTTTTCCACCACCGACTGAGTCAAATGTGACTTAAGGCCTTTCCATCCTCCACGAGGAGTCACGAAGTCATCTCCCAGTCACGTGGTCGCGTCACGAAAATTGTGTCATTTTGTTCGTGTAGCAGCTTCGTCCGCTGCTTGGCGACACAAGGCTCAGGTCAAACTTTTTCCTCAAAGGGGTTTGCGCGAAGTGTTGTGTGATTGGTCAGAAGTTGTTGTGAACATGTTTATGAGCTTTAATGGAGCCATTTTGCTTCTGCTGCTCTGCTGAGAAGCAGCTGGAGGCTGTTAGAAAATACAGCCGTCTTTCCAACTGTTCCAACAAAACTCAGAAACCTCTGAACTTAAAAAGACCGAGGAGACACAGGAGGCTCTTCATGGTTGGGACTCTTGGTTGGTGTAGTAAACACGTCTGGTTACAGTAAGGGACGCAAACATCTGTACGAGGACAGGAGAGTTGAGAAACCAGTCGGAAGACACCTGTTTTAATGCTGCAGGAGGAGGGAGGAGCTTCCTGGGAGTTCTGATTCAAGTGTCTCGTGGACGATGGAAGGTGTGTGAGAAAATGACATCTCGCAACCACGTGACCGCGAATCGACTTCTTGACTTCTTATGAAGAATGCCGGGGCCTTTAATTGTGTATGTGAATGAATAAAAGGATAGTGTGGTCATATCTCTAGTGATGTTCTATCTAATAGTTATCAGTAGTTAGTACCTTATCAGCTGGGACATTAGTCATGGAGCACAGAGTTTGAAGAAAAGGATAAAAGTCTCTGTCCAAGCTCGGCTGATGGCTAGTCAAATGAAGGCCCATTTCATATTATTTTTTAGGCTTATAAAGCAAGTCTTTCTAAAATACGACACACCAGCGTGTAAGAATATTAAATCTCTACACTTTTGCATGACGCTTTTGTTTAGTTTGTAGCTGTTTTCTGAAGTGAACAACATCCGTGTTTCTACACCAATGTACGTGTGCAGAGAGTAGACAGCGTTCATGTCCTGACACTGCTGAATGTTTCAGCCCGCTGGGAGCTGAGTAAACCTTTGGACTGACGAGACCCGCCGATCAGGCAGACTGATGCATTCAGCAGCCTTATCTGTTCTCAGCACACATACATTCAGGTAGTAACACAGACGTTCTGCTGAGGATGCAGTGACAAACTAAACAAGTGCTGTCGTGCAAAAGTGTTAAAGCTTATTATTAGCTAATGTAGCTTTCCTTCACACCAACATGACATTTTGAGAAATTGTTGTTTTAAAAGCCTGGCACTGTGCTTTATGATGGATGTCACAGTTAACTAATGATAACTATTTCACATAAAATCACTTCAAAAATTATCTCTTTAAAGTAGCTTGCAGCAGTCTTGAACACAACAAACCTTTATTTAGTTTTCTCACTTAGAGACCAACTTTCTCAACATTTTTTGACAATAAAATACTGTATCAAAGATTTGTTGCACATAATTTACCTAAGTTACAATTTGATGAAGTTTGCTAACAAAACATACTCCTAATTTCTTTCAAAGAGCTAGAAAGGCATGTTTGTCTGGTGGATTAGGGCTCAGTAATGTCTCAGATCATGACTTCAGTCACACTTCAAAACGTGCGGCCTGAGAGCACAACCAGCTCGGAGCTCCTTTCCAACAAAAAAACGCTGCGCTAAACAGCCCCAGCCAAACGAGGAGCCAACAAGGCGAGGGTCCCTTTGGCGAAGCGTTGGCTTGTGTGTTGGTGGGAGCGTTGGCGTGCGTGTGAAGGAGCGCGTGTGTGATAAAGTGTACCCATGCAGACAGAACGTGGTGTGTGTGGATTTTGCAGAGTGAATGGCGATTGTGTATACTCAAAGGAGAGGGGGTGTCACCCGACGTGACAGTGAATGTCGAAGGCCTGTGTGTGAGTGACGCCATGTGTATGAAAGTGTGTGTGTGCGTGTGTGTGTGTCACAACAGGCCAAAGTGTGTGAGAAAAAGCAGTTTGTCGGTTCAAGTATGCCCCCATGTGATGGCTGGGAGAATTTAAAGGCTGAGACACAAGGAAGATGGACTATTTGTCAAAGGGTTTTTTTCTTAATTCCTTCTTGCCAATAAAAGGTGAAAGGCAGGCAATAATGTTTTTGCTTGTGTCTTTGTTAGCAGAATATCTTGTGAACCACTGGATGGATTTTAAGAAAACTTAGTAACATCATACATCCACAACTGATTAACTTTTGAAATGCATCCAATTTAAGATGGCCCCCACAGTTAATCAACCTCAGAAAACACAAACGTGACAAAAAAAAAGTCAATTCTACTGACATCGAGCTAAAATTTGTTGTGGTGATAGCTGAGAGTCATCCACAAAACATATACTCTGAGCAGGAGATTGTGCTTGTGTTCATTTCAAGGTTTGACCACATCGATTATAACTCTGTCCTTTCTCATCACAAGATGATCTTAGTTTAAAACTGTAGCATGAAAGGCAGCAGATTGTGTGCATTTCTTCAATGAATACTAGGCCTTCAATTAGTTTCCTGCATCCTAAAGTTCAAGTTCATGTCTACATTTTGTTTGAAAGTGTCCAGGGTTCGTCTGTGACTGATCAAACCTTTCCTAGTTATTCCACACCTTCTCCTTGCCTCTGTATTTTATGTTCAGTCACTTTTGATTTTACCTCTGTTACAGCAGGAGTTTGTTACAACCTGAGTGATCCTCTCAGCATTAATGTTTTCACCCTCTTGAACTCAAAGATCACAGCGACCAACTTTTGATGCCAAGTTGTTGCTTTTTTTTCTCCCCTGATCAGAAATGCATCCAAAGAGTTTTTCAGTTTGCATCTAATCTTTACTGCAGCTCTGTCAGGACCTGCTTCCTTAGGAGAAAAAAACAAAAACAAAAAACAAAAAAACTTTAACTGTCATGATTATCTTAGTGCGAACTGAGACGAGAATATAAGTGTCGTTCTCCGTCTGCTAAACGGTTTGCATCTAATGAAAAAATGCTGTTGGGGTTAACTTTGACCCATTAGATCCAGATTTCTTTTTTTCTTTTTGAAGATTAGCCCCCTCAAAACATGAAAAGACATGAAAACTTGGCATCTGGCTTAAATAATATCAATAGACAGTGTTTGGGATTCTGCATTTGTAATTATATGTTGTGCAAGAACTCAAGAAAGGTGTATCGTGCCAAAATTGGTTAAACGGATACTTCTTTCTGTTAAAAAGAGCAGAAACGAGACTTTTATTGGCAAATATTTAGGCTTTAACGTTGAGCATTCCATCTGTGGACACAGCACCACCAGTCACTGCTACAGGACATAAAATCTGTAAAGGGGGACTTATTTCAAACAAAGGCTCCATTAATCAATATATAGATAATTTCTCTAGTTAAAAATATTTAAATAACACAAGCATCATAATATGTACTTTGATGTGTTCTGTTGTAGTACGTTTGACAAACCTTTTTAAGCTGAAAAAGCTACTGGCTACACAACATATCAAAACTTTGGCAAAACACATCTTTACATAAATGGAATCAGCATCAGTTGTTGGCGTATTGACCTCTTGAAGAGTTGTTCCAATTCATAAATGAATAGTTTAACCATGTCATCTCATAACTTAAAAAAGAGGGCCAAGGGAGACTTTAAAGTTAGGGGCTAAGGGGTAGGGGTAAAACTAGAAAATGGGATTTAGTTTTTGCTTTGTACAACAAGTTCAAATGGCTTCACCCTGCATTGTTTGTGGGATTTATGTTTTGATCTCTAGGTAATGTCTCATGTACAATAATTACCTCCCAAATATAACAATTATAAGCCTCTTATGTGGTAACATTTCCTATCTGGGATCTGAGTGAGATGAAGTTTAAGACTTGTCCTCTTGTCCTATCATACTGTACATGGATGTGATTTATTCTAAGGGTCGTGTTAGAAAAAGTTGCAGCACTGAACACAAAAGCACTAATAGGTGAACAACTCAGAACAGCTCATGACAACCGCGGGCGAAATGAATTACTCTCACAAGTGGCAGCAAACTAATCCGAGCCAAAAGTGAACTGATGTCACCACAACATAAATGATCACAGAAACAGTGGTCCTGCACCACGATGAGCCTCAGATCCAGAAGACTGACGGAGGCAAAAGGCGCACACAACCAACCAGTCACAAATGGAAACCACCCACACGCAGTGATCAGAACCAGTGAGGCTCAAAGACCACACAAAGAAAGTGACAGTCTTCACCCAACTGGGAACATCCTCAAGAGATCCAGCAAGAAAAAACTGAAAAGTATCTGTTGGTGGCTCGTTGGAGACACAAAATTGCAGGAAAATAAGCAGCACATTTGCAATTGTAGGCAATTGCAAATAAATGGCAGCATTCCCGAGACATTTCTGGTAATGACGTGCTATTTTTTTCCCTGAAATTTTCTCACAAAGTGTTTTAATTATGTCTCAATTTGGTCACAACTTTGTCTCAAATAAGTCACAGTTTGGTTTAAAAGACAGATCTTCCCAAAGTTATCTCTCTTTTCTTGCACTTTATGACTCACAGAAACTAAACTGAGAAGGGCTGGAGATGTGTCTCAGATGCCTCTCAATGTCTAGTTTGAGAGAAAATTTGTCGAGCAGACTTTTCAAATATGTTCAAATTCCAGCAACACGAGAGTGAGGCCCTGCGACTCACGAGAGGAAATTGAGAACCTTCACAATCACACCACGCATTTTGGAAACTCCCTTGCTCATGCTGGACTCACAGCCCAGTGATATATTAGCTGAAGAGCATCAAGAGGGCAACGGTTTTAATAGGACTTAAAACAAACCCTACATGGCTGGTTTGCCTTCTTTCCATCCTGCTCTCCATTTCTCACCTAACAAGAGCCTCAGCCATATTTGAATTCCCTGTTTCATTCAGCTTGATTGATGAAATCAATTAAAACCAACAGAAAAGCAAAACATACTGTGTACCTAATGGATGTCTTTGGTGAATCACCACTGCTTCCCATCCTGTTTAGAGTTTTCCATAACTTTTTAATGTCTCCAAATGTTTCTAAATAAACAAATCATGGTGAACAACTCGTTCTGTACTCTTCCTTTCAGTAAATTAGTGGGGGAACAGATAATGCCTTTTATCCCTCTGTGAATAAGAAGGTCTCTCTCACGAGCTGAGGGCCTTCTGAGGCCTCCTAACGGCTCCAGTCCTCGCTTCTGCTGCATCCAAGAGGATATTCAAGCTTTTCTTTTCAGTCTCTCAACAAAGAAGGAGAGTGTTAAGATTTTAAAGCCTCCCAAGAAACACTATCAGCCCGAGGAGACACTTGCGGCTTAAGCAGGAGGGAAACAAGAAAAGTAAGCAAACAGACCCACTGGGATTCAGAATATTATGTATTTATCTTTTGTTCTAAAAACACAAATCAGCCTTTTTTGTTTTGCCCTTTTTTATCAGATGGCCATAATGAGCTGCTGCCTGAATAGTTTGCTGAGAAGGCCTTATGATCAGAGGGGGCTCTTATCATCAACATAAAACTTCAAGCTGAACAACAACAAACACTGGGCTCCAGGAACCGGCCCCTTTAATCTGCCTCCCTCCCATCCGCTCTCGATATTGGATCTGCGACTTGGTTTCAGAGATGGACAGAGCAGTACTATCAAAGCATTGTGCTTCAAATTGCCCCAAGATCTTTCATCCTTCCCACCCCCTCTTTACCACTTGTTCCTTGCTTCCATGGATGAAAAAAAAAACATCTATTAAAAGTCTTTGATCAACCCACAGTGTCACATCTGGGCTGGTCTCTGACATCACTGAGGAGGCCTGGTGTCCTCAATTAGCTAAGGTGGCTGCTTCGCTGCCTCCTGTCCCTCATTTAGAAAGACAGAGAGGCCCTAGATGAAACGGCCAGGAGGGGGCTGCGAGGAAGTCGTGTGCCAGAGAGTTCAAAACACAGCTAATTATGCTCGGTTGATCTTTATAAAGTTGGAAGTTGTGTCACTTTGTGCTGCACCCAACCTCTTCCACTCTGAAGTCGCACGGAGGCGAGAACTACATACCATAAACGCCGCCCAGGCTGGATTTGTGGTCGCTGCGATCAAAACCACAAATGAGGATGATAGGTCTGGTGCTGCGAGTGTGTGTTGGAGTGGAAGAAATGTATGGCTTCTCTTGTTGTAATTCTCAGTGGCTGTAAGGGCTGTACAGCCTGATGAGCAAACATGACGCCAACATGCTTCCGTCTGACGTTTGGCTAAGGGCGCGTGTTTCCGATGAAAGCGAGAAAGTGCAACTGTTTCTGCTCACGCCTGGGTCCTGTTTCATCCACTGATTAAAGGGGAATGTTTTCATTGTAGAGAACATGAAAGCGTTAGTTCAAGTCTTTTAAAGTGGGGTTCTGCGACAAGGTTATGAACAGTTGTAGCTGTTGTAGATGCAGCTCTTTGAACAGCCTCAGTTTGGAGAAATGGAGTTTATTTCTGATCACTGAAAAAAACTAACGGCTAGTCTGTGCAGGGCAAAATGTTATAACTGGTTTGTGCAAACTCTGTTTTATCGTCAATTTTGCATTTCATGGTTATTGAAGCAAAAATATTATGAATGCCTGACTGTACTGGAAGTGGTACAGCTAGCTGTTGCTGCTGCCGTTTGCAAATAATCTTACTGTTTTATGTAAAACAGTACAATGTGAAACTGGCAACAAAATAAAGGTAAAAAAAACAGCATTCATATGAGCCCTTAAGGATTTTTTTTTAGATTGAAGTTGTTTTAAGATGGCAGGGATCCACTCTGGTTTTGGTCCTGCTCAATCTAGCTGTTAGCTTGTGAAGCCAGTCAGAATGCAACTATTTCTCCAAATTGTTGATTGGCTATAAAGCTTTTGAGGTTTGAGTTGTTTTAGATGGTTTAGTCATTTGTTCTTTGAAATCTCTCTTCTGTGCAGTAATTAGCTTGACTCACCATTGGTAAACAGTTATGGACTGCATTTGTAAAGCTCTTTTCTCGTCTCACTGACCACTCAGGCCATGTCCACATGAAACACAGTTTTTCCAAAATTATCTTTTTATTTTTAAAACTATACTTGTAAACCCAGCACACGGAAACACCAAAAATGCTATAGTAAGTATGCCAGGCCTGTATATGCCGCTGCAATGCTGCCAAATAAAAAAAAACAAAAACACAAAAAACAGGAAACAAGGCGTAGAATAAAGCAGATAAAGCTTGCCAACTGGGTCGTAGGTTAGATTACAGACGGGGATACGGCATCACTGTTCTCAAAATGTTGCATTTTGTCCATCTATATGAAAAAACTCTGGAACTCCTTTTCAAAAAATACC
Organism: Kryptolebias marmoratus; assembly: GCF_001649575.2. NCBI lineage: Eukaryota > Metazoa > Chordata > Actinopteri > Cyprinodontiformes > Rivulidae > Kryptolebias > Kryptolebias marmoratus. The sequence goes on along the minus strand of NC_051440.1, from coordinate 7,659,473 downwards.
CCTTTGTGCTCTTAAAACACCATTTCCATGTCTACGTAAGTCTAAAATGTAAAAAAAACCTTACAAAATACACTTTTGTGTGGATGGCACCTCAAAGCAATTTTGCATTCCAAGTCGCATTCACTTTTTTACACACACACACACACACACCTCTACACATTCACATTTATATGCAGGTCGAGGGCAACATGGTGTTCAGTGTCTTCCCCAAGGGCACGTTGGCATGGAAGATGGGATCGAACCACCGACTCTCCGACTGGTAGACGGTAGATACTGGCCACTGGTAACTACACAGAAACCTGTTTGTAAAATCAACCAAAACGGTCTCTATAACCTTCACTGTCTCTATAGGGTCCAAATACTTTAGAGTAGAAACTATACAGGACTTTAATTATGTTGTACATCAGTCCCAGAGTTAACTATCATTTCTTGAAAAATCCCAAGAAAATTGCAAAATCTGGACCTATAGCTACCCAGTGTTTAATCTCAAAATTCTTTTTAGAGACCTCTCAAGTTTCAGTGCTAAGACTTGTCTGGTTATCTTTTTAGCATGAACAAAACAAACAATAATGGAGATCAAAAGTAAAAAGAAAAACTAATTTAGCAGGTTAATAAGGCATACACTTTTTCAGCACTAACCGTTCTCTGCTAATAGCATTAAATATCAAAGGGTAATTCTATATGCAAATGCAGACAGCATTGCAAGGGTTTTGTTTTATGTACCTCATATCTGCATTAATCTGTAATTAGCCTGCCATCAGGTTATTTGATGACTTCCAAATATGTTTGGATTCTTTATGTACTTTAGAGAGTCCCGACTGAAAACAGTACTTACTATAAATGCGACAATGAGAAGGGGAAAGAGGTCAGAGGAGATTGTGTGTCGATAACATCTGAACTGATTTAAATCGACTGAGTTTATTCATGGACTGGTAGAAAACAATTTTTGGCAAACAATTACCGCTTATTTATTAGGCTTTTTTCAGAGGAAGTCCCAAATTAAGGTTGCTCAATCAGCTTTCCACAGAAAAAGCATAACAATCTCAACTTTTGCTTTAAAAAAATAAACCTAACTTGTATGAATTAGAGAAACAACCAGCAGATTGTTTGTCTGTTGGTTTGTTTCTGTTAACTTTACTGTCAAAACAGAAGAGTTTGTTAGGAGCATTAAACTACAACTGAGCAAATATGACAGTGAATACAGTGGAAGGAAACTGACAGTATTTCCAAAATAAAACAGGAAGTAAGGTATGCCAGAATGGAAAACGTAACCAGATGGAACCATGACCAAAAACAAACTAAACCAAATGAGAACAGAGCCAAAGCTCTTCGCACCACCAGAACAGGTTTGACACTGACTTTAAGTTGCTGACACATCTGTCCATATCCATCCTTTTGTTTTAACCTTCCTGTTTCTTGGCCTTATTGTTCCCTTCTTCTTTTGTTTTCCTCTTCCTGTTTTCTGTTCTTTATTTTCCTGTCACCTCCACCTCACTATCACCCATTCATCCCGTTCTTATTTCCTTTTCCACGCTTTGCTTTTTTTGTGTGTGTGTGTGTGAATCATGCATGTCATATGGTACTTTTTTGGTTTCTTTGCTTCATTTCTGATACATTCCTCTCTTTTGGTCGTTTTTGCAAACTTCTTTTGCCAGTCTTGCTCTTTTTTTCCCCTCTCTGTGTCTGTCCTCTTCATCTATTATCACCAGCTGAGAAAAACAGAGGAGTCTTTTGGTGCCGAGCCAGAGCAAACAGCTCCCCCCTTCCTTACCGTTCTCTCCTTCCACTGGCAGCTGTCCATAACTAAACACAATGTAACAGCACAGACACACACACTCCCCGGAGTGTCCACTGTAGCCATTTGCTTGGCTGACATGCCCTGCTGTAATTGCAGTGGTCTCGGGACACTACAGCCTGCAGCTGTGGACCTCTCCAAAGCTCCGGCTGCAGCCAAGCAGAAACAGCAACAAACTCAGGACAGGCAGAAAATAAACAGACACTTTTAGTCTTACGCGTGGCCTCTCTAGCCATTTCCATCTGCATTTTTTTTTTGACTGTCAGGTTGTTTTTTTCCATCATTTACATACACAGAAAACTAGTAAAATGTTAAAGCCTTCCGTGGCAGAGTTTTAAATTTATATTGCCTTATTGTTACATATGTGGCTGTTTGCACCCAAGATGGTGGGCAAGTACACAATAGGCAGGACGATTGAATTTAAAAACTTAATTAAAGGCCTATCATTCCTTGAATGAATGTATATTGTCTGCCGCCTTTCATGACAGGCTTAAGACGGCTGCCACCACCATCAGAATATGCACTGAGGATGATTCTTACCTACTACACATAAACCGTAGCTCATTATTCATAAATCTGAGTAAGTTATAGCCATTTTTGTTTTAGCAAAAAATGATTAACCGTGGCAGCCATCTTGAATTAGGTTGACTCTGAAAGTCAATCAATTGTAGATGCACATACAGTGATTACTTTGAGAGTTTTTATTAAAATCTGCCAAATAGTTCATAAAATGCAAACAGGCAAACAGTGTGGACTGGGAATTTATTGTCAAAGCTTTAAGCAAAAGAAATTGCACAATGGGTAGAACTTGCAGTATGTGTTGAGATTGATTCTCATCTATTATCACACCAGTACTTTTAAAATTAGTTTAGTTATACTTATTTTCTGTATATGTTTAATAAGTTCAGTTGGCTGTGGTGGCCATCTTAAATTGTGTTGACTTTAAAAGTTAAACATGTAGATGTACAGGCAATAATTAGTTTCTTAAAGTTTCATTAAAATCCATCCAGTGCGATTTTTTGCTAACACACAGTTGACTTCAGTAGCTAATGGCAAAGTTGTAAAAACAGATCTATTATAGTTCCTGTGTTTCTTTTAAGAAAAACTTGAGAAATTGATACATTTGCTCCAACAATGTGAAAACCTTCCAGGACATCTGAGTCAGAGTTCACAACATCAACGATATATTCAAGAAACTGTATTTAGGGCTGCATATCTATGTGCTAACGACTTGTGAATATCTTCAGTAATCACTACCAGATCTCAAAAAATTATGTTTGAAAATAACAAATAAATATATACAATATTAAGCAAGCCAGATGTGTATCTTTGATACGTGCAGTCCTGGTTGATGCATACATGTTAGATCTGTGCAGTTCATCTTTTTGCAAACCATACCACCATCTTTCCGTGTAGAAAAAGTAAATTGCTGCTTATACCTAAAACAAACAAACAAAAAGAAAAAAAAACCCAATGTATTTTGAATACCCTGGCTGAATTTTGGTCAAGGCAAAAATGATTGGGTTTTGAGATGCTGAGTGAATTAGACGACATTCAGCAGGACCTGCATTTAGTTCAGCTTTCCAATAATTTTCTATAGGAATGAAACTACTTAAAAGCTTTTTTTTTCATATATACAGATTATATACAGAGTTTTATGTAGATTTAAGAAGGACACAGAAACGATTAGCTATAAACAAGTGGTGAAACAATGCAGTCTTGTTTCCTGAATCATTTTCCTCTCTTTTTAGATCTAATCTGCAGATTTAAGCCTTCTATAAAAGCTGTGTCTTTGGCACACATTGTCTCTGAGGTAAACCTTGAATTGCTTACACACACACACACACACACACACACACACACACACTGACAGCTCATTAATGACAGGTAATAAAGGTTGTGTAAACACATCTGTTGGTGCTGAGGTACCAGACAGTAAAAAGGGCCTTCTCTCCGAGCTGTAAAACTGCACAACACAGAGAGCCTATTATCCTGTCCGGGTCTGCACTCTGAGCTACAGCATCAGAGATAATTCAGTTTTTTATCGGCATGCCTTCTTCCTGTCTGAGTAGTACGCTTGCATGTGGTTGCCTACTTCTTTTTGAGTTTTCACAGTTCACAGTGACAAATAATCTAGAGGCATAAAATATAGAACAGTCTAGAAAAACTACTTTTTTTTTCCTACGAATGCGAGTTTCATGCATGGAGCACACCAATGAGCTGAAAGGCAAAGAGCAGCTCTGCTCTGAGATGAACCGTGCATCAGAGCGTCACGCGGTTAGTTCATCTGGTAAACAGGTGCTGCCTGGCAGATAACCGGATATCCCTCAGAGCTAAACAGATGGGGGTCGGGCTATCATTAGGACTGTAGATGTTGCCAAATGAGATGAAACCAATAAAAGTGATTATGAACAATCAATTGCAGAGAGAAAATGAGATTTTACTGAGCCGACAGGACGCCAGGAGGAGCTGGGACAGAAGCCCAGCTGCTGTCCTGAAGCACCTTGGAGGACCTGAGCGGAAAGTGTGTAAATAAGGCTGTTCATAATATAACTGTCAGAATGAGTGACAAGCAGGTAAATCAAACAAATAAATCAACCTGGACTGCAGGTGCAAATTAATGCGTTAGTTTCATCTGAAAGGTAATGAGTTGAGGCACATTTCTTTTAGAATTCAAACACTGACTTTACCAAATGAACAATTAGATGGTGGACATAAAAGGTAGCTCTGTGAAACCAGTTTGTAGACCTCCCTAAAAGATTTTACTCTACGACACTGAAAAGATCTTTAAGTAGCGTTCATTTGTTTGCTGAGTAAGCCTGGTGTTCCCGTGATAACAAGAGTTTTACTGCCTGCTGCTTTGAAAAGCAGGCAGTCGTGAAAATGCTTTTGTACATGCCTGTTCGTTTATTTGGAAATTATTTCATGACCCACTTAATGACCTGTAACAAAACTCCCAGAAAGTAATCACTGGATATACATATACAGCTGATTAACTTTTTGGAGTAAACTTGATTTAAGTTGGCTGCCACAGCCAGCAAATCAACTTAGGCAAACACAAAAAATGTTATAACGCAGTCATTTTTGCCAATGTTGTGCTAAATTTTGATGTGGTCGTGGCCAGTGAGACCCATCACATCAAGCACAAACATATAAAGCAGCAGGTGATAGGCATTTTAAATAAAATGCTATGTATGCACATAATGATGTGTTTTAGAGGATTATTTCTGATTAACATAAGTTAGGATTTATTGTTTAAACACATGCTAGCTTATAAGCAAACAGTATTTTTTTCACTGTGCATTACACAAGAAAAGATACTCCAACAATGAAGAAACTTTTGTGAGTCAAGTCTTAACTCACATAACTGCTCTCCAGTGTGAAAGGTGGCCAAGGTGTATTCGTCTGTGTCTGTATTTGTGTGTGCACATGTGTTCATTTGTCTGTCTGTGAGCAAAATATCTCATGAACCAGTGAGCAAATGACCCTCCCAGAAAGTTATCATTAGATCTACGTTCATCTACAACTGATTAACTTACGGAGTCTAACTAATTCAAGATTTCTGCCACAGCTAATTGACCTTAGAAAAGACAAGGATAGCTAAAACCAAACAAATATTGAGATAATATTTAGTGTGGTAGAGTGTCGTTTTAATACATACTAAGAGTGCGAACAGATTGTGCAAGATATTTGTATAAAACTTTGGCACTGGAGTGAAAAAAACAGCCAAAAGCCAAAGAAAAACTTTGAAAGACATTGACATCACTTGGAAACCTATTATTCAAGAGCACTTTAAAATATAACAAGAAGGTCTGGCTCCTGGGTAGCAGTGTCTTGTATTACTTTTGCACTGTAACACATCATCAACTTAATAACAGTCAAACCTGTTCGGCACAATTTCTGGTTCTTGACTGAAGAAAGATTGAAGCCTTCTCGGCAGGGCAAATGAGCTTACCGTGGAGTTGTACAGGATAATGGCTTTGGGTGGAGCACAGTTCTTCCTGAAGTCCACTACTATTTTATTACTGCCTTCAGAGCACTTAGCTTCAGGTTGTTTTGGCGGCACCAGACCTTCTATCTCCCACCTGTAGGCAGACTCATCCTCTTTGGAGATGAGCCCAATGAGGGTGGTAGCATCGGCAAACTTCCAGATCTTGACACACTGGTGGGTGGAGAAAGAACACAGCTTTGAGAGATCCCAGTGCATGTGTGAGATGAATTTAGCTGCTTCCTGTTGGTCAGGAAGTCTGAGATCCATCTGCAGATGGGAGCTGGAACATTTGTTTGTAGGGTTTATTGTGCAGCAAAGCCGGAACAATGTTTTTAAAGGCAGACCTACAAGCAGTATTCTGGCATAGCATCCAGGGGACAAGTGCAGAAGAATAAAGGGCAGGATCATGTTTACAGTGTCGTCCATAGACCTGTTGACTCTGTGGGCAAACTGAAAGGGGACCAGAAGGGCATGTGGGGTGTCTTTAAGGTGGGACTGCATCAGGCTTTCAAAAGACTTCATGACTACAGAGGTCAGGGCGACGGGTCTGCAGTCATTCAGTCTTGTAGTCTTTGTGTTTTTGGGAACAGGAACGACAGTCAAGGCTGGCACATGGCATGTCTCCAGTGACGTATTAAAGATCTCAATTAACATAGGAGACAGATGATCTGCACAGTGCTACAAGGTGGATGTGAACGCACACCAAAAAATTTGTTATCTGGTACTTCACTAAATAATGTAATTTCTAGCGGATTACTGAGCCCGCCCCTTCATCAACATGTCTCCTCTCTATAGTGCAGGTTTTAAATTTATTTTCTTTCTTCCTACTTTGATAAGGCTATGCTTTATCAGTGTGGACACAAAGGGGCTGTATTTAGTGTTGGTTTTTAGTAAATGGACACTACTGCACCTCCCCCAACCCATACACACAAAATTAAACACTAAAACTGTGACCCATCAATCTTAAAACTGTTCCAGGTGTTCTCTGCAGGTACTCTGAATTAGAAAAGATATAAAACAGCCAATTTACCTCATCTGGCTTTAATAAAAGACACACCTCAGGGACAGTCAAGAAAAGTGATACTGAGAAGGAGAATTAAAAAAAAAAGCGAGAACAAGAAGCAGTAAATTCCACTTTTTGAGTGTTTTACTTTTGTGTGAGAGCAAATCATTGTTTAAGGCTGGCTTCATATTTTCACGGAATCCGTCCTTGTTTTCGATTAGCATGGGTGATTGAAGGATCTGGGGCACGAAGCAGAGTCTGGGAGGAAAAGTGAGCGAGGAGTGATGTGTCTGGGCTTGTTTTCTGCAGCCTTTCTGACCTGTTTATGTCAAATCAGCAAAGTTACAGTCGGGGGCTGGGTGATGTGTGAGTGTGCGTGCATGTGTGTGTTAATAACGTGGTTGAATGGAAGTGTAAATGCAAGTTTACTAAGAAACAAATCAAGAGTAGAAGTTATTAATTCCTTCATTGTGGTGACACATAGAGACAATGTGTGGCTGTTGCAGGAAATAGGCTGAATAGGAACAGCAGTAAACATATATATATATAGCACCACAAATCTGCCTTCGACCTTGTTCCACCATCACTTTCTTTTCATTTTGTAACAATGAGAATTTAGTAAAATTCTCAGATTTTAAGACTGATCTGTAAGCAAAAAAGGAGAGATTATGAGTTAATTAAGGCTTAAGACTGAGAATAGCCCAAATATTTTCCTGAAGATTTTGTGTATCTATCATTGATGTCCTGATTGATAACAGCTGTAATTTTATCCAAAATGCAAATCTCAGCATTTCATTATCTACTTTTAATAGACAAATAACACACAAATTGATGTACTCTGACACATTTCAGTACAGGCTGCCCGTCTGGACACCAAAACACACAGGGTCACATGTGTGTCAGAACCACAAAACTATTCAGCACACTTTTTTCTGTTTTAGTTTTAATCTCTTTGTTTTCTGGTTTGTAAAAAAAGCACTGAATAACAAAAAAAAAAAAAAGAAACCAGTCTTTTAGCTGCACACTAATCCTACAGGGTCATCCCTTTTGCATCAGACTACTTATTCTTCTATGCCAAGCTTCAGCTAGTTCCCTGAGGTAAAACACATGATCTTTTTTAATGTGGCGTGAAATTAGTCAGCTGCGTCAGCTGTTTTCTGCTTTACACTCACTGGCTCACTGACATCAATAGAGGACGTTGAAACTATGCAGGTGTATCATAATCTAATAATCATCATTATCCCTCTGCTGATTATATATAGACTGATTATATATAATCAGCAGAGTCATGTAAGTGAGAGCAGCACAGTCAGTACTCAATTCACTAAAGTTTGTCCTGGTCAAGGCAGTATCATGATCAGCAAACTTATAGGAGTGGCCTCTCTCCCTCATGCCCCCTACCTGTTGACACTCCTGTACTGAAGTCCTGTCCTGTCTAAAAAAAGAGAGATATTTTTCAAACCAGACATCTTCTACTGCGTTTGCATTAGTCTGATCTTACTCTCTCTCTCTCTCTGTCTATATATATATATATATATATATATATATAATATGGAACTTTTTTAGAAACTGCGATGTAGCACGGCTTGAGGCATGCTCAGTAATCCAGGCAGATAAATCTAACAAGGTTTAGTCTGGACGGGTTCTTCTTTGTTGAAACGTTTTGTCTTTTATCTAAAAGATTATCAATTGGTTCTTAGACTGATGGTCCTCTTTTTGCATGTGAACAACTAGTTTTGGGTGTCACCAGCAACTGGTTGATTGACTATGTGAAGGTGCTGCTAACAAGACGGAGTTTGCTTGCAGCTCCTCAGACTGAAGAAATCTTTTGGATAAAAGATGAAATGTTTCAACAAAGAAAAACCCGACTAGAGGACTTGACTCAACCTTGTTATATATGATGTAGCATCCTATTTCGCACAGACCTGTTATTTCTTGTGTCCTAGAAACCAAAACAACAAAGCAAAAAAATCACAGCTTTTTTATGTGCCTGTGTTGCTTTATCCTGATCCTATTGCCCTTAAATCTCATCCATGTGCTGGAGAGGAAATTGTAAACAGTGTCAAAGGAAGAAAAAGGACCTAGTATTGCTTTGGCTGAATCTTTAGCCATTGATGTGTCCTTAACGTCATTGTTCTCATCACCTACTGGTGCTGCAGGTGTGTTTCAGCATTTGTGTTTAAGCATTTGCGTTTAAACTCCTGCTTTTTATTTAGACGTAGTATTTTTCCTAAACAGAGAAAAAATATCTGTTTAATAGTATCCAGAGTAGTGAATATGGGAGGCCTGAACCGTAAACTAATAACAATAATAAAAAAGAGCAAAACAACTAAAAGCTAATGCAGCAAGTTTATGATTTAGGAGAGGATAAATCTTTAGATGGTGTTGTGAACATAATTTAATTTCTCCCACCCATCTGTCTGCCCCATGATGGAAATAAAGCCTGAGTCTTTGGTCACTGAATGCCAGTGGCTTTAAGTCAGCACCACTCGCGTGCTTCTGTCTTTCCCAACTTCACATTCCAACTCTCAGGGTAGTGAACATAACCACTGACTTGCTTCCTTTTCTTATGCACGATTTCCTATTGAACACTGCCAGATGGGACTCCGGCACTCCAGGTATTCCACCTGGTTCCAGTCGTGCCGCTTGTTCTCTCCCCGACGATGGGCCGAGCGTGAGCCGCCTCCCGCCGAGACAATCGCTGGCATTTTTCCTGTCTTTAGCTGCTCTTCGGGACTTCACCGCAGGCTATTGTTCCTGCCAGTGGGGAAGAAACAAAGGCATGTTCACACAAACACATACAAACTCACTCAGATTCAGACACAAGTATGTGCACGCCAAAAAAAAAGAAAGAAAACAAAACAATTCCGAGAACAGACCTACATGTTTTTATTCCACTTAGTTACATTAAATCAGCATTTTCACTGAGTCTTCTTGCTGAATTATGGTCTCATTATAGTCCATCAGTGGCTTTGCTGTTTGTTTTTTTACTATATTAAATTACACTCTTAAGGCTGTCGCAAGTTTATTTCCAAGCAGATATATTTTTTTAGATTTTTACTCTTATGTAATTAGAAAAAGCTTGGGCAAAATCCATTACTGATGTAAAAGATTAAGACTGCATTTAGTTTTTTCCCTTTTTTTTGCTGAGTTATGGTTCTTTTAATCCAGTTCAGGGGTGCATAAAGGGGCTCCTGGGGTCATGGGCAAAACTCACGTTCATAGTCTGTTTCTCTAATACTCATGTTTTTTGGCAGCAGCCAGCGAGCTGCTTGCCTATCATGTTTCTCATTCGATTCGATTTGATTAGTGTGCTACATTTGTACTGATATAATGACGTGATGACACATAAAGCTGGTGTATAGCCTGAAAACATGTTTAGCTTGGCTGTTTTGAATCAAGGTTTGGCTCGGTTTCAGAGTACAGTGGATTCAAGCCAAAACAACAGGGAAGAAGTTGTGTGTTTGTCTGTCTGTTAGCAAAATATCTCATGAACCACTGGACAGAGTTTAATGGAACTCTGCTATGTCTTTAGTTAAAAGATTGGATTATGATTTGCATCAAGCTGTGTTGCGTGCATAGAAAGACTTTGGAAAATTAGTTACTCCAGAACTATACTCCCAAATTTAGGTACTTTACTGGAGTCATCTCTCACATCTCAAAGAAAAGTATCTTATTTTACCTCACTATTTGTTTGACAGCTGTAGTTACAAGCTATTTCAACATAATGTCTTTAATTTGAATAACAATGAGATGAACCTTCTGTATACAGTAAAACAGGCTTTGTTACAAATAAAAAAATAGCTTTTTATTGTTGCAGGAGAGTAAAATATCACTTAATAGGGTACTTTTTCTGGACTGAGCACCGTTAAAACCTTAAGTACATTTTTGTGTAAGAACCTGCATACTGTACATGTACATAAGTGACATTTGAAATGCAAATAATTCACTTGCAAGGGTGTTAATGTGTAACTGGTATGTTACCGATTTTGCTACCACTTCTACATTTAGGTAACACACAGGATTTTGATTAGTCAATTTAAACAACAGCTTAAGGAATGGAAACAATAATACAATGTTCTGCCGCAACTTTTATTTTATTTTACAAAAATACTTTTGTCAGAAAAAGTGATATTTTATTTTGGTTACCAATTTTAGCGTGAAGTCTAATCAGTCCTGGTGCATAGTTACAAATTCTCAAACATTTGTAATTTAAAAAAAGAACAGATGTACCCAGTGCAATCAGAATGAAACACTATTATTTAGAAAAGGTAGCGACAGATACCAAATTAAAAAAAAATAAAATTGCACCGGTGCTCCGTGTAAAGTCATGTCAAAGGAATACTTTGGTAGTTTTTAGATATATTTCTCATAAAACAGTTTATAAACCACAGATTTTGTTCCAGAAATCATTAAAAAAAATAAAATGCTATAAAGGATTTTATAGTTAGAAGAGAATGGATATGATTATTCATATTTATGTGTAATAAGTCTCTGGTTCCAATCTTGGCTCTGCAGGTTTCTGTGTTCTCCAGGTTCTCTGGTTCTGCCCACAGTCTAAAAGCATACATGTAAGGATATTTGGTGATTCTAACGCTATGTTTACATGTGACGGATCTCCTGGAAATGTTAGAGATTTTCCAATGCTGAATGGGAAAAAGTTACCCGTTTACATAGTAAATCTGCTGTAGCTTCCATGTCCGGCCTCATGCACAACCGTTTTGCTGCTACATGTTGAAATGGGTGAGTAACACACACAGCACTCAGCTATCCACCATTGTTACTGCTGTTGATCATGTGCAGAACAACAACTGACTGCAGCCGTCTGTGGTGCACATGTGCCATTTCACACATTGCCGCTTCCTTTGAAATGCAACATGGAGTATCCGAAAAGTTCCACTCTGAGGCCTGGATTCAAAACGTTTCGGTGGCAGAGAATCCAACTGCTGTTGTTGTGTACATGAACGGCTGAAGTGCAACAGAAGTGTCCTGGTTTCACTGAAAAACACCATCATGTACACTGAACCTAAACTGGCTTTAGGAGTAAACATGTTGGAGCGTGGTTGTTTGTCTCATGAGCCTATGATGCTCCCCGCGGTTACAGAAAATGGATGATTGAATGAATCTATAAAGTCTCTGTGGAAAGAGGACACAAGCAGATCTGTGTTGTATCTGGATTATTTAACAGACACAAGGAAGAAGAGTTTAATTCATCGCAATTGATACGGTAATGTTACAAAAAGTTGTTTTTAAACTTTGTGAAACATTTCTTTAGAAGACATCGCCTCCTCAGGGGTGATCAGCAGGTTTACTTAGCCGCCTCTTTACACTTGGCAGCACCCCCGTTTAGATGATCCCCCTCATAAAAAGCAGGCGCAGCTAATTACTGGGGGAAGGAAATCTGTGACTTGTGCAGTTTTTTGCCAAAAAAAAAAAAAAAAACCAACAAAAAAAAAACACCATCTTGCAAAACCGCAAGGATCAAAATTTATTCACAAAATGTGGAAAGCAACAGGACACAAATTTTAGCACGCGCTCAAACGCGAACATATTTACACATGGGGGCCGACACATGGCGAGGACCACCCAAGAGGGAGAAGCTGCTTTTGGAAATAATGAAAACTCTGCTGCAGCCTTGTTCTGAAACAGTGCTGGATTTGCTCCGGAGAGTCTATGGAGGGAGTCCTGCATTCCTCCTCGCTGAAGTGGCTGCTTTAATCATAATCAATCAGTGAATCCATCATCTGTGAAATACCTTCTGTTGTATCTTTCTGTCTGTATGAAAAAGCACATGTCTAAATACAATAATTTACTAGATTGACGTTCATTTTATTTGACAAGCTAATTGGTTCTAATTATCCATCCTGTTGAGGTATCTAAAGTTAAACAGAACACTTTAAAAATCTATTCTCGTTTAAAAAATATATTTCTATTGAAGTAAAGCTGCATACCCAATGTGACCAAGTAGAATTAAAGTACTTGTAATTACCAGAAGTCCCATTTTATTTTATTTTATTTTTACCTTTTAGAAGCAATCAGAACATTTTAATTTGGGTTCGATTTGCATGGTTGAAGTTATAAAAGTTCTACAAGTCGACTGGTTGAACTTTTCACATTGATTTTAAACTGACATCAACAAATTTTTATGGCATCGCCACATGATGTTTGGCTCACCAGAACTTCCTCAGTGTTTTAAACACTGTTTTCCTGTTTAGGAGAGGAAATAAAATGTGGGTTCTGATCCAAAACTGAAAGGGACAGTTTAGATTACTTGAAGTGGGCAGACAAAACCACATTAATTCAACATGTTCTTCACGTGTGATTCAATTCCGTTTATGTTCATATATCGCCAATTCACAATAAATATCATTTCATGTCACTACGCAGAAGAAAAAACAAATCAAAACCATTAATCCAGTTCAGATCCAGATTAAAATCCAATTCACTCGTGTTTTGTTGCACAGCATTTATGGTTAGTCAGCATGTTTCAGTGTTGCTTCAAAAAAACAGCATGCAAAATATCTTAAATATCATGCCGCTTTTTGTTTTCCCATTGTTTTGCGTTTTTGAGTAAATTGTGGGTAGGTGCCAAAATTCCACACCACCCACCTAAGCCCTACACCCAACTTACACCCTTCAGACAAACTATTATTAACCACCTAACAATCGCTAGTGAGATTGCTCTGCCTCCTTAGTTTGTAACCCATAAAACGTCCAGTCTTCAAAAGGCACCGGATGCAAAAGTGCTTACAGAAAGCAGGTGAAATGTTACTTTTCATTGATACCAGAGGCTGTGCTTTAACAGCTTATTTTTAGTGTTTGACTTACATTACCCCTAAACCTACAATGCCCCTAAAACCTAAAGCTAACCTTGCCTAAACTAAACCAACTCTTCTCTGCAAACCTTATGTTTGATATGACACGGCTTGGTTTTCTCCCTAAAAGAAAGAGCAGACCTTACAAGGGGACCATATCGACAAATCTGCGCCCTGACTTCCCACAGCATGTGGTATTTAAATACACACAATAAGACACATACCCAACATGAAAACCCTTTTTGAACAAAGCAGACTGTTTTACACACACACACACATACACACATATCTTCCACTAATGTGGACCGGGCCCGGCTTTACAAACAGCTCAATTTAGCTGTGGTTAGCTTTAACAGTTAGCCACAGCCCCCACCCCAAGAGAGTTAATAGGTTAGGCTGGACACAAGCATCCCCTTGTCTCTATCTGGCATAGCCCGCACCACACACACACACACACACACACACAAAACTGCTTGAGATGAAGGTTTGGCTCAGAGACAACTCGAGCTGCCTGCCTGGCTTCCCCCCCTACTTTTAGAAGTGTCTGTCACACGTAAACACGCAATCACACTGGAGCCTGAGTTATTTTGAGAACTCCTTTAAAATAAGTGCACGAGATGACCACAAGGCAGCCTGAATGCACAAAGGCAAGTATGCAGCTAGCAGGCACTGTTTAAACACACCAACCCAAATGTGGACAAGAGGTAAATACAGAATCACATGGCACCATACAACCTATATTTACACTTGATAAACACCTGGTGGCTGAAAATAACCACCTCAACAGCCCTTTTTTATCTGAGCTCAAAGGTGCTTTTAGGACCTTTAAATACCCAAGCGTTAGTCACAGGAGACTCCTAGAAGTGCCAGTGGCCCGCTGTGCTTTATTTCGATAGGCTGAGCAACCTGGCGTGAGCAAAAAGGGCCACCAATAGGACTGACAAGTAGCGTCGGTCAGGAGAACTCAGAAGGTATTCAAATGACCGTATTTAATGGCTATTCAGCAGTGTTTCATTTTTAGCCTCAAACGTGCCTTTGAATTTCTCCACTCGCCCACAGAGTTATTACTAATTCAAGGGGACGTCCCAGTGTTTACTTAGAAACAAACGAGACGGAGAAAGTCATCAGGAGAAAAGAAGCTGTCTCAGAGTCTGCAATATACTGCTGCAGCTTAAAACTATTGTTGTTTTTTTTTCTTTCCTTGAATTGGCACAATACACAAATTGTGCCGTTTATACACAAGTGCACCAGCAAGGCCAGGTCAGAGGTCAATCGGGTATAAAAGACCAGCTTGTTTATATGTTTAAACAATAAATGCTAGCCTTCCTGTTTATTCCTTACGTATTATTTCACAGAACTTTTGGCCACAGTTGATTAATTTAAGGTATTTAAAAGTCATTGGTGCGCAGAGACACAGTGGTCTGTTTTGTGAAATATATTGTTGATGTTGTGAACATTGGGGCTGACGTCCTGAAGTGTTTTTTTTTCCTAAATGGTGTTTGAATTTGCATCTTTTGCAACAATAAATTTCAAGAAACAGTACTGACTGCTGCGTCTCTATGTGTCGATCATATCCCAGTACCTTATGAAGGTACATGCAGTCTAAATAAAGCTTTACTGATAAAAAATAGTCAACAAATGACAAACCTATATAGGTTTAAATGTTTGATTGTGTAAGTCAACACATTCAATCAAGGTCCTCTTGGGGGGAAAAAAAACTTTAAAATTTTGAGTTATCTCACTAATTGATCACTCTAAAATAGGTGCTT
This sequence comes from Kryptolebias marmoratus, assembly GCF_001649575.2. Lineage (NCBI taxonomy): Eukaryota > Metazoa > Chordata > Actinopteri > Cyprinodontiformes > Rivulidae > Kryptolebias > Kryptolebias marmoratus. Next base: position 7,644,100 of record NC_051440.1, on the reverse strand, counting down.
TTTTCCTCTATGATACCAAATCCACGATAAAGCTCGTCACCTAAAGGCCTGCTAGCATCATAAAGAAGATCGCGACCCGAGGCGGCGGCCGAAACAAACGAAGCACTGTCTTCTGCAGCAGCTGTGGCTCAGAGGTATAACCTCGGTCCCACAGAGAGCCGTAACTCAGCTAAATGAGCGGACTATCAAATAATTACATTCACCGCCTCCTTTCTACAAGATTTAAATAAAACAGTCAGGGTCTGAGACCTGCTCTGTAAAATGTGGCCACTGCAACAAGAACCTCAATTATCTGGCAGCAGGCTGTTAGCTCCCCCCCCCCTCCCCCGCGGTAATAATCACGCAAAGTAGGCGAGGGACTCCTAAATAGCAGCTCTTAGACGACTGAGGGTGGGCAGACGTACCCACGGGGGGCTGCCACTGTTCCATAGTCTGATTCATACATGTATATATATGTGCAGCCCCCGCGCCAGACAAGCGCAAACCCAGCCAAACGATTAGGATTGTGTTAATGAATAACATTCTATAAACCACTGGCTACTGTTGGCTCCTCAGTGTACTTTACTGAACCGCTGCTTCCCGTCCTGTAGGACCTCCCACCTATTGCAAAACACAACGCATAGTTATTTCTAGAATCGAAGCTGATGTAAATCTGTCGTGTGGCTTTTGCTGAAGGTCATCAATGTCTCTCAAAGGACCTGAAATCTTGCTGACTTGACCTGTAAGTAAAGCCACCCGAACAGCTTTGGCTCATAAATAGGGTCAGGTATTACACAAAAGCGAAAGAACGGAAGTATGAAATAGCAGGTTTATTATAGAATGGAATAGAATAGTCTTTATTGTCAATATACTGGAGGCACAGCGAAATTAAGGGTGCTCCCAACAAACCACCATGCACCACAAAAATAAAAAACAATCATTTACAACAACACAAGAAAATAACAAAGAGTTAACACATTTAAAGAACACGAAATAATATATCAATAAACATTGAATTAATTGTTTAGCATAAATTATAAGTGATGTCCAGCCTAGGATCCATAAACTAAATGTTTATTGTAAATTCTGTTGTTCGCTTTGATTTGGTCCAGAACCAGGTTGGACTTGTTCGGAAACTAATTTCAAAATATAAATGATCTAAAACCATAAATGGATCAATGTTTTCTGTGGTTGATATATGATTTATTTTACCAACTCCCTGTTGCATTTCATCTTGCCGTGCCTAAATGCTGCTAATTTTTTAATTTCCACTGAAACACCAAATGGTTAAAGCCATATGGTTGCACAACTACTTTAGTACGAATTCTACTTTCAGGAGCTGCTTGGTCTTTTTTTTTTCTTTTTGTTTGATTGTTTTTTTTTTTTTCTTTTTGGTCTTGAAATCATCACTTGTAGATTCCTCCCCCCTCACCTGTGAACTCTGTGACTCCAGCCTGTTCCAACATGTCCTGCTGCAGCCCAAAGGAGTGAATGCATCACGCACATAATATGCAGATGTGGAAGGGTGCTTGTTTATCCCCCCGCTTATACATGAAATATGTTCATGTCAGATTTTTTTTTCTCAGACTAATTGTGATAAGCTTTCTAGGTACTGAGCCTCTCTGCTCAGCACACACACAACTGAACATGGACGTTCAGCTGAGAAAACAGCAACTAAGCAAACTGTTAAGCAAAAATGTAGAAATTCATTATCTAATGTATAGCCCTGCAAACAAATTATGTGACTTTTTGTGCTTCATATCTCTGTTTCAGGTAAGTTTAAATACAAGCTGGCTAAGACTGTGGGAATCCATCACATTGTTTGCAGTTGACTGTGTGATTCTTGCATCCGTCCCTCGGCAGCTGAACGTCACATCTGCCCTCCTAAAGGGAAGCAAACTCGCAGGTGAACGCAGAGGACAATCCCCACAGTGTTTTCCTCTCCTGGAGCTTTGCGAGTGAATCACACAGCATCCAGACGTCTAGACATGCCTCGGTGGGGCTGCAGCTCCACGCGGCCTCGGGGCAAATGGCCGACACAAACGCTCACTATCCAACTCAGACGAGGAGCAGGGGTGGTGGGGGTGGGTTTCCAATCACGTCAGACCAAACGTGAAATCCATTTTCAGGGCGTGTCTCCTGAAGAAGGGCTGAAGCAGGAGAAGAGTGTGTGTGTGTGTGTGTGTGTGTGTGGGTGTAGGGGGGAGCTGGTCTGCAGGTGTTTGACTGGAGGATTATGGGCTGAGTGTGTGTCAGTCAGACGATGGTACACAGATTAGAAAACCTTGTCAGGCAGGAACCTTTGGCTTTAGAAATCACAGCATCTTTACACTTAAAATGTGTTTCTTGACTTTGGAGTGTGGAATTTACCACAAGTGAATAGAAAAATGTTGTCAGAGAGCTGAATTGGTATGTAAATGTGAAATGAGGAGCTTTATTTAGGCATTACCTGTTGGAGTCAACCCTGTGTGTCTGTTAGCAAAATATCTCCTGGACCAACAAAGATATTTTAATGAAACTTTCAGAAAGTAATGATTGGATAAATGTCCACAAGTGATTAGCTTTTGAAGTCAACCCAATTCGCTATGACTGTCACAGCCAACTAAATTTAGGCACAACAAAAATGTCTGTAACTCAGCCAATTTTACAAATACTGACCTAAGAGTTGGTGTGGTAGTTACTGAGCATCATCCGCAACACATACTCTGAGCGCTACACCTTGTGCAACATAATTTTCCTTTAAGCTTTGGCGTTAACTCTTGGCACCAACCTTGTCTATCTGTTAGCAAAATATCTCTTGAACCACTGGACAGATTAAAAAAAACACTCAGGAAGTAATCGCCGGATGTATATCTGCAACTCATTAACATTTGGAGTCAACCAATTCATGATGGTTGGCTTAGAAAACATAAAAATGGCTACAACTCAGTCGATTTTACAGATAATGAGCTAAAGATTTCTGTTTTAGTAGCTGAGAGTCTTGCCTAACACATACTTTTAGCAAAAACTGTGTCATGGTTTTAGGCAATTATTTGACCCACATGCAAATTTCTAACAGGAGAAAGAAAATAGTTTAAAAGGTTTAATAAACAATCCTGTGAGTGTTCTGCATGTGGGTCAAACATTTGCCTAAAACCATAACAGACAGAGAGGGCACAGGGAACAAAAAAAAAAAAAAACAACTAACAAAACTAAATACAGGATAACCAGAAAGAAAACACGAAGAAATAAATAACCTAAACACCAAAAGAAGCTCAAAGAAAACCCAAATCCTGACAAACTGATTGCATGAATTTTTTGTTTAAAACGTTGGCGAATGGGGCAAATATTTTTGAATTTTAGCAGAAACAGCTAAACTGAAGATAAAGTACTAAAGAAAATTCACTGTCAGAAAAACTAAGCAGGGCTATATGTCTCCTTGGTTTAGTTTAGTTTATTTAGATGATATCGGAGATTTTGAAATCGATTGCGAAGTAACTTAATGCATCTATTGTAACCTCCTAAACCACAAAGCCACTTCCCCACAAGCAGCTGCCATTTTACCCCTGCAAATAAGCCAGCATAATACACACACGCACACACTCAAACACACACGCAGCCGGGGTGTTGTAATCACACTTACAACAGGGCGCTGAGCCAAATAACTGTCTTTATTTCCTCTGCCCCATTTTGGCAGCAAGTGAAGACAAAATCTACTTTTCTTTCTGTTTCATACCATGTGGCAGTTGTCCCAGGTTCATGAAAGCACTAAAACTGAGAGGGAGAAGATTGCGTTTTACTGACACTAACACGAGGTGGAACTTGGACAGATGCTTCTCGTCTGTAAGTAGAAAAAAAAAAAAAGCGCGCCACATTAGAGGTGGTTGTGTGCAGGGTTTTACAAACATGTTAGCACCTGCAGAGCGCCAAAATTAAATAACGGCACCTTGCAGAACCGGAGGCGCACACTGCTGTCTGTGGTGCCACTGTTTACAACCAAACCAGTTTTTTTTTACGTGATGCACACAGATAACATGTACATTTATACAGAAAGATGCAAGAAGGGTAAACGCAGCACTGCAGAGCTACAATTTAAGTTCATTTTATTCAATCATTTGGTAGTGCTCCTTAATAAATCATACCTATATACAGTATAGTCTGTGCAACCATACGGTTATGGGATTAAACAAACAGACTTATTGCTAAGAGAAGATTGATGATGATGCACAGCAACTTTGTATGTAGTTAAAAAAGAATTAACCACAACAAGAAACTTTAGTTCTTCTGGTTCTGTGATGCTCAAGTTTGTGTGGGACGTGGCCGGCTCCAATCTGTGGTTTGTGAATGGTCAGAGGCAGCGTACAGACAGATTGGCCTTTGCGGCCATTTCGTGGAACTGTTTTGTGAAAGAGCCTATACTCAGGATTACGTTAGGCCACCAAACACGAGGGAGGCAGGTCGAACAGTGAGGCTACAAGGAGCAGAGGTCACAAAGGTGCAGGACTTCAAGTACTTAGGGTCAACTGTCCAGGAAATCGGGGAATGTGTGGAAAGAAAAATAAGTTTCAGGAGTGATTTGTGACAAAAGGGTGGCAGCAAAGGTCAAAGGAAAGGTTTACAAGTCAGTGGTAAGAGCAGCCATGTTGCATGGTTTGGAGACAGTGGGACTGACAAAAAGACAGGAGACAGAACAGGAAGTGGCAGAGCTGAAGATGTTGAGGTTCTCCTTGGGAGGGACGAGGATGGATAGGATTAGGAATGAGGTCATCAGATGTACAGCACAGGTTGAAGGACTGGGAGATAAAGTTAGAGAGGACAGACTGAGATGGTTTGGACATGTGCAGAGGAGGGACAGTGGGTATATTGGTAGAAGGATGTTAGAGATGCAGCTGCCAGGAAAAAGACAAGGAGGAGATATATGGATGCAGTTAGAGGACATGGAGGTAGTTGGAGTGAGGAAGAGGACGCAGAGGACAGTTAGATGGAGGAGGATGACTCGCTGTGGCGACCTCTGAGAAGCGAACAGCCGAAAGAAAAAGAAGAAGAAGAAGACTAAACATGAATGTAAATCAGACTAATGTTCCCTGAAGGGCTGGATGTAACCACAGCTTGTAATTGAGTCTTCCATATAGTCAGCACGCCTCTTTCTTCCTCCTCCTCTTCCTCCTCCTGTCTGATGTAAAGCTGATTAGACAGCAGCGGCACTTCCGTCCCCTCCTCTTTGACCTGCCAAAAGCTGCTAATTATAGACGGACCTCAACAGTCATGGTCAGCTGCTGCCCTCCCACTCATTCTTCAGGGTCTAGTCATTATATAAGCAAGTGACCCTCTGGTTTAAATGGATGCGTGGGTGGTTTATGAAACAGGTAAAAAAGCCCAATTTTATCCCTAATAACAAGTCACCATGTCCTTTCAGGGTTTCCAAAAATAGATATGCTTCATCACGTTTTGCCAGGGTACTTCTCAAAGCTCTGTGATGGAATGGACCTTAAAGGGTCTCAAACAGTGGCGCAGAAAGAATCATTTCTCTGCCAAAAAGAAATCTGATTTTTGAAGAATGTCAATCAAGCTTGGTCACAAAGATCTAAAATTGATAGCTTGTTTCTTTTAAAGTGAGGTTCTACTGTAGATAGCTCTTTAAACAGTCTCAGCTTGGAGAAATAGAAGTGAAGTGCTGCAGCTAACTTTTGCTGCTCCTATTAGCAACTAACCAGAAAATTGCAGCGCAAAACTGACAGAGATAAAAAAGGTTTATTTTCACATAAACTGCTGTAAACCTTTGGAGACTGGAGTTGTTTTAAGGTGGCCAAAATGTTCTTCGCTCTTGGCTTCACTCAAACAAGGCTTTAGTTTGTCGATTCTGTCAGAATAAAACTCCATGTCTTCAAGCTGAGGCTGTTCAAAGAGCTATCTACAACAGGTAAGACATCATTCGTTCACAACTTATCCCCAGAACCCCACTTTAAATGATCTGAACACAAGATGCTAAAAGCAAAACATACGTTTAGTCGTTTTTAGTTAATTTCTGGATGTTCTTCCTTTGTTTTAAAATTCTGCACATTGGAAACCAAGAACTCTGTTTGTTTTCATTGTGTAAATGCAATAATATATTTATATATATAATACATAAAAACTAACAATACTATAAGATCATTTCCTTAAAATGAGGTTAAACACATAGAAAAGCGGATTCCAAACTCCAGCGTTTATAGTCAAACATGGAAAAAAAATCCCCCGTTTTAAAGGTTAAATAAACACAAAATCATCACATCTGACATAGCCGTTAAAAGATCTGGATAACTTCCTAAATAATGAAAAATAACCACATTAAGTCAAACAGTTTTGAGCTGAAGGAAAACGACAGCAAGCTGAGTGGCACCTTCATCACGACTCCTTTCTGGCCAGACTGACATCCGTCAGCCACATTTAAAACCACATGATGGCTTCAAATCAAAGTGACTCTGATCACATGCAGCTCACCGCATCAATCCCAAAACTCCCCGACTGGCTGCAGACCACTGGAGCCAGAGTGGAGCCCTCCCCAGACAAAGTTACCCCGGGGGCAAGTGTGTTTCATGTTGCACCCCCCCTTCCCCCCCAACTCGACAAACAGCAATTTCGTTCGAAGTTGCTTCGACAGAACTGACTTAAAAGACACTGAAGCATCAAAAGATTTGCTTTTGATTCTTGATGCGACGAGATGTGAAGAAGTAACGTACAATTTGTCGTAAGGTGAAAGTTCCCCTTGAACGTGACTTAGGAACTGTGCACGAAAGGCCCTCCACTTGTTCGGAACGAAAGACAGACGTGCGGCAGGTACGCTGAATTTGCTGAGCCAGTGCATTTGTCTTGAATTATTAGCCGCTCTAAAAGAGCGAGCATCGTGCAGCTTCTGCCTTTTGTCTCATTAAAATCATTTGCCAAATTTGGCCCATAAACGCAAATGCAGCAATTGCCGGCATCAGGCTTCAATTAGGAGTTCTGGCTTGGGGGGTGTTGTAGGTG
>NC_051440.1:7575722-7637076 GCF_001649575.2 Kryptolebias marmoratus | reverse complement strand
GGGGGGGATTTTCCAGTAAGGTTGTGAGTCTGCTCTCAGCATGAGCATTTTGCAAACGCGTCTGCCAGGATTTTACATGCTTTAGAAACACCTCTGCTCCTCCGTGGAAGGCGGCAGAAGAATGACTAATCTTTCTATGAATCCAGCTGATCGTGCAGCAACTTGATCGAGTCCTTTCACCTGCAGACAGCTTGCAAGTTGAAGCTCAAGGCGGTTCTCTGTTTGAATAAATAGAGTTTTACTATCAAAGTGAAAATTCCTAATCCATGTGTGAATATAAATGTGCTTTCTGGCTTGAACCCTGCAATAAAGGAGCCAGATTTGACAGGTTTTAAGCTTCTTAATTAGTCAGATTGTCCTTTCTGGTTGCCTGTAGTAAATCTTTTTGACTGCTCTAATGCTTTACTCTTTGAATTTAATTCTTAATAAAAGATAATATACTGCTGTCTGACTTTTTCTTTTCAGTGTCTGGAAGTTTTCACTTTCCTCCTTAAATCAAAAACAGAAACGGTCATGTTAGGCTTTTGCTTATCAATTTGAATCTGCAGCGCTTGCACAGTCATGAGAGCGTTCGAGTTGCATGACACCACATCGCCTTTGCTCCATTAGTTAAAATCAGAGCTTGTTGACTGTCACACTATGTTACAGTCCAGTCCTTCCTCAGGACACATCTTTATCTCTGACTGACATGAGTCACACTCAGCTGGCTACAAAAGGCAACTGACAGGTTTTACGATCGTTACGGAAAATTGTGTTCTGTATTAAAAGTACAATTTAAAAGCTTTGTTTACAATATTTTGGGTGGCACGGCAGTGGTTGGCGCTGTCGCCTCACAGCAAGAAGGTTGCAGGTTTGCCTCCCGGCCGTCCTGGGAGGAGTTTACATGTTGTCCCCGTGCACGTGTGGCTTTACTCCAGGTAGTCCAGTTTCCTCCCACAGACCAAGAACATGCATGTTAGGTTCATTGGTCACCCTGAATTGTCTCTAGGTGTGAGTGAACAGTTGTTTATCTTGTTTGTCTTTGTGTCTCTGTAATGGACTGGAGACCTGTCCAGGGTGTCCCCCTGGAGCTGGACATCAGCTCCCTGCAACCCGGATAGATAAACGTTTACAATGTTTTATTTTAAACATTGAGTTTTAAAAGTATTAGAACAATTGGATCATTTTCTGACAGGATATAAATAAGTAAAATTAGACATGTTCAAACGTCACTTCTTCTGTTTCTCCTGAAAAATTCTATTCCTGGACAAACTTCTGAAACAATTACGGCAAAAGAAAACACACACACCCACCTTCATACAACAGTTTTTGATGACTGGATTGTATTCATTGAGCCAGTTTCCTCTGACGACTTTTCAGAACCTCTGGTTTACTGTAACTTGCACATGGTTACAGTTCTAACGTATGAAAAATATTGGGGTAAATATTACAGGTGCAAAGGAACATGTATACATTTCGAAGCACCAAGGAGCAGACATCGGTGTCTGGTCTAGTCGGGTGATGGAAGAGGACAAACATGACCCTTTTACTTGTTGCTAATTACCATGACAGAAAAGAAGCAGATGGAGATACAATCTAAAGCACTCTGCGCCAAAGCAAAGCAAGAATGGTTGGCTCAAATGAGCTTGAGGACCTGAGTTTTTGTTTCAAAATTTGTTTGCAGTGTGGAAACGTTTCTGTTTCCTGGGGATTTACAGCGGAGGGTGAGAGGTGGAGGTATGGAAAGCTAAAAGGGTCATAAATGGATAAATGTCCTCTGGTGTTTATTAAACATACTACCACTCACCGAGCTGAGATGCTAGGTGTGAGAGTTTGACATTTTATTATTGCCTCCTGCTGTGAAAGGTGGGTGATCATGCTGTTGCCTCCGTGTGTGTATGTTTATTTGTGTATACGTTAGCAAAATATCTCATGAACCACTGAACAAATTTTAACGAAACCTTCAGAAAGTAACCACTAAATGTACACCTACAAATGACTTTACTGACTTTAAAGTCTACCTGAATTACAACGCCCTCCACAGCTAATTATTCTTAGCAAACACAAAAATAGCTATAACTGCAGTAAGTACTACATCAAGTTTTTACAAATAATAAGCTCAAATTTGATGTTGTAGTAGAAGAGAGTCATTGCCAACTCAAACTCCAAGCACTAACTAAAGTTTGGCATTCAATGTGGCGGGTGATATGCATTCAATAAAGGAATGCTAGTGTATTTCTTTGTCTGCTTTGGCACATTTATTGTCTGTTTAAACGATGTGAAATGATATCTGCCCTTAGGTATTTACTTCTTTTACCTGCTCTACTAAACCAAGACTCCAAAACCGAGGTACATACCGAATCATGATTTGTGTGTACCATTACACTTCTAGTAAATAAACTACAGTAAGGAGAAAGTGAGGTCCCTGGAACTGATAAAAGCAGTAATACTTGTTAAGCCTGGACTTGTGCTGCTTGCTGAAACAAGCCATTTAGCACTTCAAGCTCTGATAAACACATTGTTGCCACATATCTTTTACAACGATAGGAATAAACACCTGTAAAAAAAAAAAAGAAAGTTTGACCTATAATCTGAAACTACAAGTCCTTAATATCCATCAACAGTTTTTTTTTTTTGATGTGATACATTAAAGAGTTAAAAAGAGGCTCTCGGCTGATATCACGGACACCTGTATCACCCGAGGCTCGACAAGAACAAGCAAATCCCCGGTCTCCTGCAGACTCCAGGGGGTTGAATCCCATCCAAAGTGGACGGGGAGGGCATGACGAGCCTTGGAAGAAAGTGACAGGAGGAAAAAGGAAAAAAAAAACAAGAAAACCCCCTGAGATCGTAAAGTTCCTTATTGTTTGGGAACGTGCAGATGAGGGAAATACCAACCTCCTGCCACAAAACACGTGGCTCCAATAAATGCCTTTTTTTTCTGGAGTTTTAAAGTAAAATGAGTGTGAATGTGAAAGGATCACAAAATTTGAATAAAAAAAAAACATTCATGTATGAGGTTAGTATGCCCATGACGCTGCTTTCTCTTACTCTAAATGCAAAAACACAACTGTGTTTCCTAAAAAAAAAGGAACATTTTGTGAATATTTAACAATAGCATCATTTTGGAATCGAGTCGCATGTCTATGTTCTATAAGGTCTTTTTTTAGTTGGATATCTTCTCATTTCTAAATTTAAACGTAATATCTCTTAAATCAGTTTCTATTTTAAACAATTATGCTGAAACAACTCGAGCAGATACACTGCAAAAATGTCAATAAAAACAAAATGCAATGATGTGCAAGTCATATGCTTTTGGTTTTACATTCATTGTGGATGCGACAAATGACACTGAGGGATGTTTAACTTCAGCTGCAAGTGTAGCATATAAAATACTGAGGATTTGAAGGCCACAGGCAATAATTATCTCCCGCCTTGTTTTTGCTAATGTCTTTATGTGTGCGTTTGTGTGAACCACAGGACAAATTTTAATCAAACTAACAGAAAGTAATCATTGCATGTACCTCTACAACTGATTAATGTTTGCAGTCAACTTGATTCATGAAGGTCACCGCAATTAGCTGAACTTAAAAAGTACAAAATTGTCTATAACTTTGTCAGTTTTACACTCACTGACCTAAAACTTAGCGTGGTAGTAGCTGGGACTGATCCTCAACATATACAATGAGTACTAACAGATTGTGTAAGATCTTTGTTTTAAATTTTTGCCATTAACTACTGGAGTCAACTCTGTCTGTCTGTTAGCAAAATATCTCATGAACCACAAGATGGATTTTAATAAAACTTTCAGGAAATAATCATTAGATGGACATCTACAAGTGATTAACATTTGGAGCCAATCAAATTCGAGATGGCTGCTACAGCCAATTGACCCTCTAAAGCACAAAAATGGCAATATTTCAGTCAGTTTTACAGATATTGTGCAGAATTTTGTTGTGGTAGTACGTAAGTGTCATTCACAACCCATACTCTGAACACAACACATTGATGGGTTGTTTAATGAGTCATTCAAACAATTGCTTGCAGGTATTCATGTTTACCCACCCAAAGATGATCTGTTTGAGAAAAGCAGCCTTCTACTATCTTTATACGGTGCTTAAGGTACAGAAGTGGGTCTGATGTGTAGATTTTTAGCATCATATTCAGATAAATCAGTTTGGGATTCATTAAAAGCACGGTGAGGATGTACATGCAGTGCTAACAGTTTCTGACGCACAGTCAGGAGAACAAGAAGTATGTGGAGCTTTGTTTCGAGGAGTCGTCAAAAGATTTCATGGTGCCTGTAGTGTCTTTTTCAAATTTAGCCCCCCAGTGATCTGTTTTCTTCCTCTCATTGTTCCATAAAACCTCGCATGACATTAGCCAGTAGTGCCGATTTGTTGCTTATGACAGGCTGAGTTGGTAATGTGATGCTCAGCAGGTGGTAGGCCGGACCGACTACTTCTCTATCCATAAGACTTTTGACGAGGAAAAACAAAAGTTGCTTTCACAGCTGTAGCAGTCCTCACCTTGACTCCTAATCACTTCGAGCTCTCTGCAAGTGCATTCATTTTTTTGGTATAGACTGCAGCCATCTGTGGTCCTCAACAGGGCAAAGCAAGTGACGGGCCACGTCTGTAATGGTGTGTCCAGCATTCTTTGAAACGTGCTTGGAGAGTTTCCTTTGAACTCAGTTCTTTTGAACTGTTTTTAGCTCTTAATTGGCTCCTAATTTAGATTTCCTGCTGAAACAGGATGCCTAACTTCTGCAACCTGTTTGACGCAAAGAAACAAACAAAAAAAAGGTCGAAAGAATTATTCGAATGTCCTAAAATATTCTGTGTTTAGACAAAGTACAAGATCAGGAAGTTTCTGCAGTTTTGGTATGGCTGATCACTCAATACTACATTGCTTTCAGTTTTAAAAAAGAGATTTTTAAATCTGTTTTTCAACATTTTGAAACCACTGTCAACTGGTAGCATGTTAAAATTTGTTTAATACTATCAAGTTTAAGAAAACAACTAAATGTACTTTTGGGCCAGTAAGGACCTCTGTAAACTTACTAAAGCAAAATGAGCAGACGAGCAAATAAATGTAATTACAGCTTTTTTTTCATGAAAACGTAATCGCTCTTTGGCAACCTTCGGCGCCTACTTCTCTTTTTTCAAACACCGGTCAGTCACCTGTTCACCCCTCATGTTGCATTCACTGACCCTGATCGTGGCTTGGATATATACTTTACTGTCAGCTTTAACACAGAAATGCTGCTGTTGGTCGACATTTTTATCCCCTGTGAGTTTTTTTTAATTATTTCATTTATTTGTTTGAAAGTGCGTGGCGGGCCTGGATAAAAGCGCACGCGGCCCTGAGGCGGGAAGTTCCCCACTCTTTAGCTAACGGCTGAAGATGTTTCTCGCTTGAGCAACAAAAACACAACAATGGGTCGCAGCAGGGCCTTCACAGAAGTCTGAAGTGAGTAATAAATTAATTTCAACCATGACTGCGTTGAAACATGTTTAAACAAATAAAAAAAAGAAAGACTAAAAAAGGAAAGAAAAAACACAGTGTAACTGCCACACAAAAAAAAGAACAAACAGTCAAAACAAACAAACAAAGCAGACAGGTTTATCCTCTTTCGCCTGATTTCTAACTGATATTAGGAAGAAATATTATGATATCCCTACAAGAAGTGTCCCCAGGCTGCACCAGAAGGGCTACAGCTAGCTGCTGCTGCTGGTTGTGTAGCAGAAAACTAACAGCAGTGCAAAGGCTTATAACCTAGCATTTGTATGAACGGCTATCAGATTTTAAATATTGAAATTATTTGCAGGCGACAGCAATTTGCTTTGGTCTCATCTGCATTCAGACTAGCCGTTAGCTCATCAGTCCTGTCAGTATTAAACTCCAAACAGAGGGAGGTCGTTCATCTCTTGCAGGTAAGACATTAAATGATCATAATGTTTCCACAGAGCCACGTCCACCTGTCTGAACTGCCCCTTTATCGTGTGATTTTAAAGATCACTCCATGAGGCAGTTTTGACTTTTTTTCTGCTTTACAGCCCTCTTCACAAACTGCTGCAGAGATTTACTTCAACTGCCTAAAAACCTTTCTGACAGACTGCAGAGAAGTTCTTTTAAATGCTGACGTACCTTTTAATAAAATTCTCGAAAGTATTCAAAGTAAAAGAAAATTTAAGAAAACAGATTTATCAGTCGTGACGTATTGTGAAACACTTAATGTGAGGGTGAAAAGTTCACACTATGAGATGTAGTATAATGAATGAATGAAAGTTGATGAAAGTTTTTGCAGTCTATTTTTTTTTTTTTTGCTCATCAGCTCTTAAACAGAAGTAGGAGCCATCTGTTTTTGCTCTTCTTCATCAAATGGTTCTTTATTTGTAAAGTACACAGTTGTGACAGAATATTTACACTTTCTAAAGGCAGAGGTGACTGAATTTCTCTTTTGGTCGTCACAATTTAAAGAGGGAGAAAAACCTTTAGACACAAACTGATGTGAAGTCAAATGTTGAGCGGCTCATGTGAGACCTTTGACACGTTCCTCAGAGTGAACTTTCACATTAAAACTGCCCAAAAAATATACTTTGTCTTGACTAATACGCAATACAAACACCCTGGACAGGTCACTGCTCCAACCCAGGGCCACATGGAGACAAACAACCGTCCACACACAACTAGGGTCAGTTTCAAATTGCCATTTCACCTTACATGCATGTTTTTGGACTGTGGGAGGAAACCCATGAAGCATGGGGAGAACTTGCAAACTCCACACAGAGAGGCTCCAGCCAAGAGTTGAACTCAGAGCCTTTTTGCTGCAAGGCAACAGTGCCACCTTGCAGCTCATAAAATTCTAAAAAAAGAAATATATAATCTACAACGATATTGTGCAATAAATAAACCCAAAGACATCTGTTATCGTCATACAGAGAGCGCTGGTTTCAGTCTGATTTCACGTTTCCATGCCCCGTTTTACCCACAATCCCTGAACACCGTAACGCGAAGGATACCCTGAAGGCTGAGGTAAAGATTAACAAAAGAAATGACCTCAGTGTAAGTAATTAATGCATGCTGCTACCTGATGACTGCCGAGGTTTTTCTGCTTCTGCTTTTGGTTCATTGAGTAAGGAAGTGGTCCCACTTTCTTTTTCAGGCTGTTTCCTTTTCAGTTCTGGTGAATAATAGTCATCCCTATGCTTCCAGAAAAGCAGATCATTGTCATATGACACACAGAGCAAGTTTCTTCCTTGGAAGCCCCCGGACAGCATTGATGTAAAAGTGAAATCTAACAACACAGTACAAAAGGTTGTACTTTCTTTTCTCCTCAATTTTTTTTTTTTTTTTACATTGTTAGAAATGTCTGCTGTTTTTATTTTCATTTCCTCTTGTCACATTATTTTACATGAATTCAACATTTTGAAAGAAATACTATGGTTTTCATCTCAGTGTCGATCATCACTGCAGCAAAGGTGGAAAACAAACAACAAGACAAAAATGTTTAAGACTAAAAAAATTCTCCCAGTTACAACCACGTCAAATTTTAGCCCAATATCTGTAAAACTGACTTAACTATAGCCTTTTTTGTGCTTTGAAGGGTTGATTGGCTGTGGTGGCCATCTTGATTTAGGTTGACTCCAAACAATAAACACTCATAGATGTACATCCAGTGATTATTTCCTACAAGTTTCATTAAAATCCATCTAGTGGTTCATGAGATATTTTGCTAACAGACAGAAAGAGTTGACTCTATATGTTAACAATCCTTCTACAATCTGTTAGTGCTCAAAATATATATATATATATATGCTACTACCACAGCAGATCTTGGGTCAATATCTGTGCAAATGATTGAAACATAAAGATTTTTGTGTTTGTTACTCCAAAAGTTAATCAGCTGTAGATGTTCATACAGTGATTACTTTCTGAGAGTGTAATTAAAGTTCGTCCCATGGTTCCTGAGATATTTAGCTAACAGACAGACTTTCACACACACACACACACACACCCCGTTGATTATTTACAGATCTGTTTTGTGCTCGTCATTTGCACTGATTACAAAGACGTTCTAAAGGAGTTATCCTCCTGCTCTTGTCACACATTTCATATGGTTTGAAACTATATCTAACTGGGCCCAAGTGCTCTAAAGTGTTGGATTTCTTCTTTCTGAATGAATTTATGACAAATTTTTTTTTTCTTTAAACCACCACTTCAGCTTCTCAGTTTCTCCGACCTTCCACGTCAGACTGAGGGAACATTTTAACCCACGTTCGTACAACCCTCTGGGTTAGTGCGTTATGAAAGATTTCGACTGTCCAATGATGTCACCTGAAGGGGAAGCTGACACCGATGTTTTCGCCTCTGTTTCAATCTGTGCCACCATTACATAATCCCCTCTGATTCTAGGGCAGCAGATACTTATTTTCCTTTTTATTCACTGCAGCCTTATATCCTTTCCGGGTGGTGAATGGTTCTTAGTGTGGCAGGTTCTATTGTAGAAGCAGATATAGAAAGGGAGGCCCAGGTCCCATCGGTGATCCGGTGTCCTGCAGGCTCAGGTTTCCTTCAGGGAACCCCTCGTACCTTTCCGTTTGGCCAACATTATGTGTGACTTCCTGTCTCTGGCAGAGAGGACGACTAGACGTCCTCTCTGGTGACAAAATAGCAACTGTTCTCTTCTTCAGGTTCCCTTTCTTTTCTTCTTGTTTCTCTGCTTTTCCCCCTCCAAACAAGGAGGTCTGCAGGTGTGTGAGTCAGCGTAAGAACGGTGTTTGTACAAGAAAAACAAAACGCTATATATATATATTTTTTTTTCTGAAAAGTACTGTTTTAAATGAGTAGTGGGCTGCAGCAGCTTGGTGGTCAGTGCAGCGGTCCTGTAGTCCTGAGGTCTGAGCCCCAGATTGTGACAGGAAGGGCATCTGGGGGAAAAAAATTGCCAAATCGTGCTGTGGCAACCCCTGAAGAAGGAAGCAGCCAAAAGGAAAACAACAAAAACTGTTTTAAATGTGTCTTTTTGTTTCCATTAAAAAATAAAGGTGCCTTGAATAAAAAAAAAAGGAAGTTATAGAAAATGCACTGTGGGCTTTCTTCATTACTCGGTTTATTTCTTTCCAGTGGTACATTTCAACTCAATAACTGTATTTTTTTCCTTGTCAGTGGTGTTGACTGTGTTTATTTCACAGAAGCAGCAGAATTTCATTCTGGTCATATATGTCTAATTTCTACTTAGAAATTGTTTGCAAAAGCTGTTTCCATCTTGTGTTTTGGTGAAAGTCAAAAAATTGCTGTTTGAAGTTGCTTTTTGTTATTTTATGAAAGCCTGCATGATTTATTTACACCACAAAAAATAAGTTGGTACAACCTTCTGCATCCTTATCTTGTAAATGACAGCAACACAAAGAGTGCACACAAATCAAAATAACTTCACAGTATTTCTGTAGAACAAATGTGTCAGTCTCAGATGATATTAGTTTTAATGTCCGCCTCCGTAACTGTTTATACCAATTTTTAAAATGGTTTACGTCTGTCTGTTAGGAAAATGTCTCACAAATAGATTTGATAAAAAAAAAAAAAAAACTCTCATAAATTAATTATTGGACCCACATTTACAGCTGACGTAGCTTTTGGAATTAACAGGATTCGAGATGGATGCAAAAGCTAATCACCCTTAGTAAACAACAAAAAGGTGATATTTCAATCACTTTTACAGATATTGAGCTACAATTTGTTGTGGAAGAAGCAGAGAGTTCTTTATTCCCAACACATACTTCAAGCTTCACACATTGCAGAAACTCAAACAATAAGCACTGGATATGCATCTACAACTGATCAACTTTTGAAGTTAACCCAATTTTAGATGACTTCCACAACTGATCATCCTTAGAAAAGAAGGAAATTGTCTATATACAGTCAATTTTACAGGTATAGAAATAAAAGTCCTAACACATAGCCAATTTTATAAAGATTGCAAGACTTTGCAATATTATGTGTAATATGATAATTTTTTAACATTGACCAAAAAGACTAAATCATTTTTCAAGTGTAGATGAGCTTACTTTAAAACTCTGGTATGAAGTGAGGGATAGGCATTCCTTCAATAAATGTTTTTTTTTTTTTGCTAATTTATTAATCTTTTCATCCTGTAAACCAGATTGGTTGTTTTTAAAAGCACATCAGTAATAAACTTTGACTAGACTAGAAACCAAACCGTTGTAAATTTGATGCTTCATACTTTGTGTTTCTACATTCAGGTTCCCATCAAAATCTTTTCTGTCTCACCCACCGCATGTATAAAAGGTTGTCATGTTTTCCTCAGCACAAGAATACAGAGAGCGTCCTCGTGGGACTCCGGTAAAAGGTGAAACCCAAGACCATCCATAGTTAGTGCAGCATAGGTTTAAGCATCCTACTTTAAAAGGCAGGATGAGAAAGGGCGAAGGAGACAAATGAGTTCCCACCGGCAGAGAGAGGTCAGCTCTCCTGGGAAGCTTCTCCATTATTCTTTCTGAGTGAGGTGTGCTAGAAAATTTTTTTATTTTTTATTTTTACGAAGCCTTGGAGTAAAGCGAAAGGCTCCCACCTATAACCTTCTAAATGGATTTAAGACATGCACACACAACATGTACCATCCCTCTTACTCTCTCACACACACATACACAATGCATTAACCTGCTAATGGACTGACCCCCTCTGCCTTCGCCCCTTTTGTTTCGTGGTGCAGATCACTTTCCTCCAGCTCGACTGGGCAACAGCAGGCGAGCTGCGTTCCCTCACGCCCCTGTCAAAATGTTAAGGGATAGGTTAACAATGTTTCATATATGTCGTCTGTATAGACTCGTGCTTTCAGTCAGGAACGGCAGCTGTGGTTTGCGTGGTTTCACCTGTCGTCCTCCCATAGTGGCCATAGTGTTTCAGTCATTGTAAAGGCCTTTGCATGATGTGCGTTTACAGGTTGTGGGAAGAGTGAAGGGAGAAAACACAAGCAGAGAGAAAGAGAGCATGATAGCTCATCACAGGAACCCCCACTGCAAATATTTTAATCAAGAACCTTTGTGTTGTGAGGGGATGGTGCAAACCACCACACCATTGTGTCATTCTGAGGGGTTGATTAGAGGAATTGTGCGACTTCTGCTCTTGGTGAGGCCATGGTTCTCAACTAGAAGAAATGAAACGCTACTCTGGTTGGGGGTAAGTCTTGGTCTCCTGCAGAGGAGTTCAAGTATCTGGGAATCTTGTTCATAAGGGATGGTAGAATGTAGCAGGACATGGGTCCACAGATCAGGCTTTCTTCTACAGTAACAAGAGCGTGGCTCTGATCTGAGGAGATGAAGAACGAGCTGAGCTAAAAGACAAAGCTCTTGATTTACTGGTCCATCTATGCTCCAACCTTCCATGGTCATAAGGTGTAGATCAGGATCAAAAGAACAAGATTATATAAATGAGCTTCCTGAGTGGGGTGGTCAGGCTCAGCCTTAGAGACAAGATGATAAGCTCCATCATCCAGGGTTAGGGAGTAGAGCCGCTGCTCCTCCTCATCAAAAGAAGTCAGCTTAAGTGGTTTGGGTTTTAGCACTGGACTCCTCCTGGGCTTCTTCCTCTAGAGGTTGTCTGGGCATGGTCCACTGGGAGAAGAACCCTGGTCAAACCCAGAACATCTTCCATCCATTAATTTTCTTTACCTGCTTCTCCAATCCATGTCACGGGGAGCTGGTGTCTATCTCCAGCAGTCACTCTGCGAGACGTATACCCTGGACAGGTCACCAGTCCATCACAGGAAGGGACACATATAGACAAACAAGGCGATCAACACTCACAGCTTGTGACAATTTGGAGTTACCAAATAACTTAGCTTGCATGTTTTTGGCCTGTGGGAGAAAACCAGAGTAACCAGGGAAATCCCACTCATGCGAAGGGAGAACATGCAAACTCCACACAGGAAGGCTGCAGCCAGGTGTTGAACCTGCGACCTTCTTTTTGTGAGGCGACGGCTAATATTATGGCAGTATGGCACCAGGCATTCCCAGGACACCATGCCTGTCCTGGAAATTCCAGCTTACCTTTTTACATGTCCGCTATAGTTCTGTTACTACCTCTCTTAGCAGCGCAATAAGTGTGGGTTGGCTTCATCATCCTATTCCGCCTCGACCTGTTCACAGATCTTATCTGTTTTTATTTTTTTATTTTTTGTCTGTCTCTGGCAGACAGAATGGTGTTGTGTTTTTGTGCACGTATGTGAGTGTGTCTGGAGTGGATGTGTGTGTGTAAGTAGCTGTAATGTGATACCCCATCTTCCCCCCCTTCTCTTGAGCCATTATACCTTTTCTTGGTCACACGCACCAACCTCCAAGCCTCCATCCTCCAACCATCACTTGCAAAGTTTGGGCACCTGCCAAGTCCCACAGTCATTAACTTAATGAGCACTGACAGCCTAAATTCAGTTTTGTTACAACACACATACACACACACCCATCCTGAAAACCTGGACTGTTCCATAAATACACAGCAGAGCACCAAACAATGTCCCCAGCAAATATAAAACACTGTTAACAGCTGTTTTGGGAATTACCAAGCCCATTTGCAAAACACAACTA
The DNA here is from genome assembly GCF_001649575.2 of Kryptolebias marmoratus. Taxonomy (NCBI): domain Eukaryota; kingdom Metazoa; phylum Chordata; class Actinopteri; order Cyprinodontiformes; family Rivulidae; genus Kryptolebias; species Kryptolebias marmoratus. The sequence continues at coordinate 7,624,492 of NC_051440.1, read as the reverse complement.
AATAATTGTGACCTGTTATTAAATGTAATGTGTCTGTAAACATAATCAGTAGTCTCAGTGTGGAGAAATACAGACAGGGCAAAACCTTGGATTTTACATGAGAACAATAGAGCTTGTTTAATGAGGCTCCTCACATTTTCAGGGAACTTAATAAGTAACTTTGGAAAGAAGAAATGTAAAGACTTTGTTTGACAATGGCTGCCGGAGTGAGCCCAAAAGATTTTATTTTCGAAGTAGTTTTATAATTTAATACAGATGAGTCTTGCATACAATATATTTAGGAAAATTTACCTGCTGAGACTGAAAACATGGAACAGTTTTAAACATCAAATCAGTCTAAAGTGACTTAAAGTCAGGTTTTTTGGGGTTGTATGACACATTAGGTAACAAAACAAATTTACTTTTTCTTGGCTTGTAAAAGTTCTCTCTGTGGTTCTGTTTAACTGTAAAATCTTTGAATTAGCAATTTGGACCTGAATGCATTGCAGAAGAGGATTGTTTACCATCAGCATTAATAAAGATGGACAAAGCGTTTCTTCTTCCTATCAATATTTAAAATAGAAGCCAAAATGTCTATTTTTGTGAGCGTCACCATGCTGCCTGCACTTAAGTCACTGTCAATCACAGTGAACATGACACCTTACCTAAAACCTTATGTAACTAATCAGAACTAAACATATTTTTAAAATGCACGTTCGAACATACAGCAGCAAGTTAGGAACTACTTAAATCAAGAAAAACAAACACCTAAAAAAATTATTTGAGGTGTATTTTTCTTTTTAAGCAAATTTCCCATTTGTTCATATGGAGGTGCAGGCATTAAAAAGAATTGTACTGAAGCCAGCCACTAGGAGGCGCTAGTCCATGGTGCCTCAACTTCCGGCTCCAGTCCTCTTTCATAATTATAGTGTATCTTGATGTTGTTGGCCAAAACACTTCCTTCATACAGGATGACAATCACATTATGCTCTATCCAACCTGGACTGATGCAAATTTATGAAAAGATGGTAGGTGCTACACTTTTAGTACTGACCAAATAGGTTTTTCCTGTTTTTTTTCCATTTCCCTAAGACACTCCCCTGCTTCCTCTCTATGTTTTATACATTCCCTTTCTCAGACAATGAAGCTATGCACGAGATCATGCAACTCTAGCACAACATTACTACCACGGGGATCACCTTTGAGCTAAAGTGTTTCCCTGACTTTTTCATGATCGTTGTTGTTACCTGGGCATAAAGCCAGCATGGCCAGTCCTTCAAAATCACGAGAACCAAGCCATGGCGGTGCACGCAAGCCTCACTTCATGGATTTGCTTCCACTGGTGGCAGCTCCACGGAGGTCCTTAACACACTGCCTCTGAAATATTAAACCATCGTGACCCTGATACAAAAGTTTTGTGTTTGCTCAAAACCAATCTGGACCTGTCAGACTTTCTCAAAAGTAATGTGGAGGTCACTGCGTTCTTAAAACACACTTGAAGACCTCGCCAAGACCCTGCAAAGGCCATCCATTTTCAAGCTGAATTTTTACTTCGTAGAAGGGATGCCATCCATTGTAAAGGGGCCCAAATGCTTATAAAAAAACACTAGAAATCAACTTGATTCTGTTTATTTATCAATCAAGCAAAATGCATTGAAAGTAATGAATGAAGCCAAAGTTATTTATCTTAATCTGTCACAAGATATTTCCAAATGAGCTGACTACTTTCCACCAGGAAAACCTGTGCTACGTTCCGACTGGAAAATGGCCAGAAGCAAAAAAGAGCTGGTGATTAACACACATACTGTGTCACACCCCACAAGTGATGTGACCATTTAAAAAAACAAAAAAGAAAGAAAACAAACTATCTATTTTTTGCCACGCCAACGTGCAGGGAGCAGATTAACCAGGTAGGAGGTCAAACACAGGAAACACAAGAAGTGTCCAGTTATTTAAAAAAAAAAAAACACTGATTCCTCATTGCATATCACATCACAACACCAACATAACTAGTGGCACTAGGTGAGAGGTCAAGAGGAAGTCAAAGGATTTTCTTGTGGACAAAATGCAAAAACAACACATGGTGTTACAGGACACCAAACACACCCATTTTTATTCATGGAAAAAAAAAAAACTATAGGATAACAGGGCTGGACTTTTCATAGCAGGAGGTTTTGGAGTAAAAAAAAAGGATCTGATCAGTGCTACAGAACAAAACTGCATCAAAGACAGGAGGTAAAAGACTTGATAGTCACATAAAAACTTGATCTTTTACCAAAAGAATAAAAAGCTAAACAAAAAATAATTCTAGCCTTATTTAATATTCAATGTACAGAAAAGTTGATATTCAACTGAGAGAAGGAGAGCTCAATTAGAACAAAGAAATTAGATGTCTCTGAAATTATTAAGCTTTGTGCCAAAATAAGTAAGACAGTAGAACCCAACTTGAATATTTTATGACTTTAACATTGAGCTGAAACATCTAGAAGCAAAGCCAGACAGCAGAAATGTCTACTATAAAGATCATGATTGCAAGATTTATAACATTACAGTCACTTTTTAACACAGCTGTCAAACGGGAGCACCAGTCTTTGTCAGAGCAGCTCAAAGGTAAATGTAACTCACAATGCGACCACCAGAAATATATTTTGTATCCACATTAAGATTCTTCATTAAGTCGCCTAAATGAGTCTAAGGTCTTTAAAAAATACCCTTTGTGAAAGACAGAACTGCAAAAAACTAAACATTAAAAGAAAGACAAGACAGAAAAGAAGAAAATAATTGATATACTATGTTATGAATAGGTTGAGATACATGAGCTTCAAACTTCAGCTTTGAATGTCTTTTAAATTGACTGTAGTTAAAGTGTCTGAAAGACCTGATCTGTTAAATCGTCTAACTCCTCACCCAAAAGTCACTAATAGGGTTTTGTGCCACCCAAGTGCTAAACTGGAGCTCAGCACCAGCTCTTCTGTCTCCATCACTGTAAGCTCTGGCATCGAAAAACCAGTGCTAACTCAGCACCAACTCTCTGCTGGGCCAGAGCAGGGAGGCGCTTTTATGAGAAGCAATGTGTAGGCTAATGGAAGAAGAACAACCAATGAAAATATGAGCGTCATGTTTAAAAACCCTGATTTAGTTCCACCTTTCTTTTTTCTGTTAGCAAGGTTTTTGTATTTAAATTAGCAACAGATGGGGTCATAGGTCTTCGCCGCTATTGTTTTGTGGATTGAAAGCTAAAAAGTTTGGTTAAGTTTGGCTCTACAGAAACTCAGGATCCAACAAAGGGATGGTCTATCATTTACTTGAAGAAACGTTTAATGTGACGCAATGAGTCGGCTCTCTGGTCGTGGAAAACCCAAACTGGTTCTTAACTGTATTTTGAAAGAACCAGCTCTAGCACCAGCCCTGATTTGGCACCAGAAACACCCAGGGTTGTTTCTCCTCCGACGAGATGAAACAGCAGTGTCTGCTTCGCATGAGAACTTTCACGAGTTCGACACCTGGCTGCCTGACGAGCTGCAGTAACGTGACCTGAAGAGACAGTGTGCTTCCTGACGCGCCGCCGCCCGTCTGCCAGGAACACACACAGGAAACAGCTCAGTGTAGTGGCTGGTGTGTCCACGTCTGTGTGCACAGGTTGCACCCACAGGAGCGTGCCACCACGGCAACTGTCTCCGTGGGAACAATACCACCTGTCGCTCAGGGTTACCAAACAATGGAAGCCAGATGGGGAGCAAAGGGTGAAGGAGGTAACAAAATGCAAACTCGAGCTGGGGCATCAAATCTGATTCTTAAGGTATTTTTTTGATGTCAAGCACCTGAGGTTTTATTGTTTCCAAAAGGATTTGTAATTTATCACACAATCATTTGGTTTTCTCTTTTTATGTCCTGTAGACCTCTGATTTTTTTTTTTTTCGGACATAAGTAATGATAGGAACTACAAGTGGAATAATTTCTTAAACAGCCCTTTTTTTATCTTTAATACAAAGAGAACAGAATAGCGTTGTTTGCTGTCAGAGAATTTACACACTTTAGCTCATATTCTTGAAAAAGGAGTGGGGGTTTAGTCTTCACAAACACAAGTTATGATTGTTAACTCTTACAGAGAGCGTACAACAGCTGTGTTGTGCAAAGCTGCGGTCTCCGCTTTGAGACACAAAGAGAGAGAGAGAAAGCTACCGAGCACTTTCACATCAACCACACAAAACACTTTCAGCACCACTTGGCTTCTCCAGTTTATGTAGTTCCACCTCTGATTGTGAGGCAGACGTACAGCACAAGGTTAAATCTTCACGTATCCACAAGGCGATTACATTACTGCCAAACCACAGGCTCAGTCAGAATCACAGAGATAAGTGAGGTAATCCGGTAAATGTCAGCGGGTCTGAAAGGAGCATGAGCAGAACTTTTACTTTACTCTTACAATCTGCCGGTGTAAATAAGCAGAAGATTTCTTCTCCGGTCCCTTTTATCTTGTTCCCCCTAGATTGAATTACTGATCCTATTTGTTTTCTACAGATGCACACAGTGAAGACATTGTTGTGGGTCATAAATTCTCAAATGTGAACCTAAAAAAAAAAACCTAAGTCCTTAATCATACAAGAAAATAGAAGTCTTTCACAAAATGAAACCACAAGCTAATGTAGTAGAAGACAACTGTTGACAAAGTATCTTTGTTCCCATGGTTCTTGCACGTTAATGCCAGCTTTGTTGCTTGAAGGTGTGCCTTCTACGTACAGCTTTTTTCAAATGCAACCCAATGTTGGAATAAAAATGGTCTTTTCTTCTTTTACAGTTCCTCCCAATGCTGTTAAATGGCATGGCCTTACAGTATCTGAAACTTTTTGATGTGGTGCAAAATGTATGGTAAAATCAATAATGTATTTATTTTTTTCTGACTACTGTCTCATGTCACTTTTAGGTATTGCTAAAAAAACACCTATATGGCAAATTGCAAGAAGTTTGTACTTAAGAAAGTTGCATTAAAATAGGCTTAACAATAAAACAGAAAAAATAGCCAATAGACTACAAGCTGGCTCGTCAAAATCTTTAGTCCTGAAAAATCATATAAAAGTCTTTGGTCTTGAGCCTGAGCTCCCATCTACACTACTCTCAATATTATTTTAAACTGATTTTTTTTCTAGTTTAGAATAATTTTCTTCATCTACACGATTCTAACAAAATTGCATTAAGGCCTCACACTAGATGGTGGGAACATTCCCATTAACAACATATCAAAACCCAGCAAAAGAACATTCCTAGCTTGGCTAAAGAGTTTTCCAAAACTTCTTTGTTTTTGACTGTTTACAGTGTCCTGCCAGTCATTACATCAGGTGATCAGGGTAAGGCAAAACAGATGCCGAAAATCAGGTAAAAACAGCTCCATAGTTGTTTGGAGTTCTCGGGCACAAATAGTTGGTGGGCATACATGAAACAGACTGCTACATCATTATTTTTGAAGAGATTCGTACTTCAAGTCCACACGGATACACCAAAAAACTGAGTTTTTAAATCAATCCACTTCAAAATGGTTTATTTTTTTCCCTCATCGACAACTGTTGGGAAATTTGTATTAATTTTAGCTTGTTCCTTTGAGCTTATCATAGTTCTGTAACGTTGAAGAACATGAGATGACACTGGGGACTGGTGTGGGGACTGCGGGTGTAGAAACCTGCCTGACCATTTGGAATGATACCACATATAGGAATGTTCTCAAACATAGGAATGTTACAGTATCATTGCTTGTAAGTAGGGAGCTGTCTGTCCGCTAACAAGAAGAACTGGACTTGGTGGCGGTGAAGCCAACAACAAGAAGAGGACTGCAACCTTCAAAATTGCGGAAATTAGGGAGTGACTTTACGTAACCAGACAGATATGTTTCACTGGAGTTTCACTGTATGTGTGATTGCTCATTGGTGTTTCTCCATCATCTCATTGTTGGCTCCATCCTCACCAAGTCCAGCTCTTCTTGTTACAGAACAGGCTGCTCCCTTACCTACAAGCAAATAAACTCTAACATTCCTATATGCGATATCATTCCAAACTGGTCGAGCAAGTTCCTACACCCTCAGACCCCACACCCTGACTGAGTGTGTTCTCCTGTTCCTCAGCATTACAGAACTATGATACATTCTAAAGCAAAAAATAAATTCAAATTTTCCAACAAAAACTTAGGTTTGTGCATGGACTGGAGGTGCAGACATCAGAAATGTCCAGTTTTAAAAAATGTCCGAAGTGGCATGGATGGTGCCTAAATCAGTAAACTGTGGTTATGTCATGTAGTGCTACTTTTCTTTTTTGAACTATCATACGGTGCGACTGCTATTGCAACCAATGTCTTTTTCCCAACCATGAGCAAATTCACAGCTGTCTCCTTTTTCATATTCTCCTCCCTGTCTTTTTAGAACCCCAATCTAATGAAAGCATCAATGCCTCTGCTTGCTTTCTATTCATTGTTGGACTGATATCTCTGTCAGATTTTTGTGGTTTTGCTGCGGCAAGAAATAATACAGTTCAATATCTATTAAATCTTACTTTGTACTGTGTAACACTGATGAATATTGTATATTACCAAGCTTAAACAGTGTGACGTGTACAAATATTTTTGAAACCGAACGGTGTGAGTCGTTCTTTAGGCACCCAAGCGACGCCAAAACAAAACATTTTAACCACCATCTTTCACAGGTGGCATGTGGTGCTTCTCCGACAAAAATCGTTTCTGAGGCTTAATAATAAATGTTTGATTTGCAAAGGTCTGGATGTATATTTATCAACCTTGTGTGGAAAATTATCTACAAAAAACTGTTGTGTCAGCATAATCAAATTTTCAGCAAGTACCAACCAACCAACCAAACAAACAAACAAACAAAAAAAGGTACTGCACAATAAATATATATCGTTTTACACTGAATTAACATTTAACTTTGCCCAAATGCACATTTCAGGTTATTTAAACATTTGTGGAATATAGTTGCTTTTCGTAATCTGTTGAGTAGTTGTGCTTTATTGCAACCTGAATGCAGTATATCTTTCTTCTTGCGTTAAAATATTAAATAATGGTTTTACTTTGTTTTTCCAAGAGAGCTCAAAAAATTTGGAGCCCTGGCACATTGCGTGATTTTGCGCAGGAGTAAGAAACAGGAATTCTGGTCATTTTAAAATTCATTTATTTTAGACTAGAGGCTACTATTTGGCTTTTAATTGCAAAAATAGCTTTCTTGTTGACCTGCTTTGACACATTTCTATAATAATAAGTGTTAATTGAAAATTGAAAATGTTTGTTTTTTTTGTTTTTTTCCAGATACTGACCTGGCACAAGCATCCAGTTTTCATTACTTGTATGGTAACCCCATACAAAAAGACACTGACTGCACCATGGAGCAGATGTTTTTTTTTTTTTTTTTTTACAAAGTTGCATTCAAACATAGGTCTAAGCTGTCTCTGTCACACATGTCGTTTTTGCATTTGGAAGTACGGTAGTGGAGGCTGAATAGAATCAGGGAATGTGGGAATTGGAGGTTTTCAACCCTGTCAGGGTTGCCATCTGCTCTTTATCCATTTTGGCACCAAGTGTTGGTTCTGCCCTTGGCACCAGCATACATGCACACATTGCATGCATAATATAGTTGTAACTTTGTGCATAAAAGCGAGAAAAGCCAAGGGAAATTCTATGCAAACTACTGACAAAGTAAGGCAAGCAATTTCTTGGAGGCAAATATGTGATTATTCTGATTTAAGTGAATATAATCTGATTGAAGTGAAGATGTTTGCAAATTGAGAGCCTGAGCATTATGAGTCAGTGAATGGAAGAACAAGAGTAAGTGTTTATTTGTGGGCTTTGCTGTGTGTGCCTGAAGGAGGGGGGGCGCAGCTTGTGTGTATGCGTGCAAGTGTGCATTTGTCAGCATTAAAACACGTCTCAGTGTTTGAGTGGTGAGACGAGAGGCCCATAAGCATTTGCTGTGTTTGTGTGTGAACTTCAGTGTGAAAGCAAACCCAAAGAGATTGGCTCTTGTTTTTCAAAGGAATGGGTGGGGACTGTGTGTGACAAGACAGTGTTGCCCCCCCCCCTCCAGTTTGGGTTATTTGGTTCATTTGGGGTGTTAGCCCATTAGTGTTTGTGTATGTATGGTGAGGATGTTGGTTTCCCAAAACAAAACCAGCACCTGTCTTTTCAGGCTCACAAACAGACCTATTCGTCTGTTGTCTTCTCTGAGCCCCGCTCCTTAACTTTACCTGTTTTTTCACACTTTCAAGTAAACAGCAACAACAAAAAAGGCTTGCATGTCAGATTAATTTTTATTTTTTACTTTCTGCGCACACAAAAAAACTTCAGAACTTTTTATTTTCTATTGACAACAGGTTTTCTGAAGGGGAAAAAAATCTGCTGGAAATAAATTAGGACAGGGAAAGAGAAAAGAATGAACTCCAAATTGACAGCAAAGGCTGGCGCTGGCTCCAATGAACCACAGCTGATGGAGATTTAGAGTTGGCCCATCCCCTATGGTCTATCAAACTGTTTGGGTAGTTGCATTTGAAACATCAGAACTCACAAAACTGGACACAACATGAATTTAAAGGCTATATGGTGAGTTTAAGTACTGTTTGTTTTTATTTGTTTCCAGTTAAAGTAGTAGTAGATAGTATGGGTTCAGTTATAAACAATTATTATCTTATTTGTTGTGGATAGCTCTTTGAATGGCCTCAGTTTGGGGAAATAAAGACTATTCAGATGAGATTGATGAGCTAATAGCTAGTCCTGGAGAGGCGAAGACACAAGTGGAGTGCATTGTCCTAAAACATCTTCAATCTCAGTCTTTAAAGAGACAAACATTTAAAAAAAAAACTTTACATCACAGCCAATTTTGCATTGCACAGTTATCCCAGCATAAATATTGTGCTATCCCTGCTGGAAGTGCCCCAGGTTACTTCAGAAGTGCTACAGATAGCTGCTGCAGCTGCTTTTTGTGCTCTCACATAAACATAGAATTCTATGTAAATAACTGCAATGTAAATTTGTTTTTTTTTTGTTTGCAATGCACAGGTTTTTAAAATAGTATTTGCATGAACCGTTAATACATATTTGAGATCAGAAATGTTTTAAAATGGCAGCGATCCTCTTTGGTCTTGGCTTCACTCGGACCAGCTGTTAGCTCTTCACTTCGGTCAGAATTAAACTTTGTTTCTCCAAACTGAGTCCATTCAAAAGACCATCTTCAACAGGTAAGACAGTGATTTTTGTACCCTTTTAACAAAACATCACTTCAAAATATCTGGACCACCATCTTAAGGGTCAAAATATCTGTATCCATTTATTGGATTTTATTGTAAAAATACCCTCACAGAGAGCTAACAAATGTCCTGAAAACAATCAATAGAAAACAAAACACACTCTAATCAGCTCATCAGTTGCTGCTGACCCAACACATGGCTGCACATTGCATTTCTAAGTCACGAGTTGTTGTTAGTCACAAGTTGTGTGTATGTGTGTGTGTGTGTGTGTGTGGCTTAGGAGTCAATTCTTCCAAACAGGACTATCATTAACCCTTGTAGTTCTTGAGAGACCACCCAGATGTTTAGTTGTGTGTGTGTGCGTGTGTGGCCATGAACCGGTGTGTGTGGCCTTCAAACTGGCATTGTGTTGTGTGTTTTATCTATCCTCTCCAGTCTGTCCATTAATGCAACTACGACAACAATCAGCGACAAAAATGGGAGACAGGGGTTTATTATATCACTGAGGGATGCACATCACTCAAAATGACACAAAATTCGGTTAAAATTTTTTAATTTTATCAGCACGAAATGAGACTGACAATATACAGAACTGGGGTTTTAAAGCATGACAGTTATCCTTGCCCTTTTGTTTGACCTAACAAGGCCATGTTCACGCCCCAATGTGTCACTTGCAGTTTTTCTTTCTGCCCTAATGACCCTCTGGTTGGCCTGAAGTGATTGTTTAAAATGGATCTACAACAGGCCCATGTGCCATCTGTTCAGCCTGTGTGCTCTCTGATTAGCTCAAGTGCACCCTTAACTGTGAAAGGCAGCATAAAAAATGTTGCTATTACTGGGGGCTGAATTAAGCAGAAGTTCAAGAGCAGAGTCCCACTCTAAACACTCCTTCCTGTTATTATTTTATCTCCCTAAGGAGCCTCTGTGGTCCATCAAGCAACATCCTGAAGCCTTCCCCCACACTGCAGCTATCTCCAAGGTCAATCACCATTATTCTGCGGATTCATTTGACCTTTAATAACCAGCCTGTTTGCATTTTATCTCAAAGAGCAGCTCCTTTTTGACTGTTTTGATTTTATGTTCTTACTTGCTTAAGAGCTTTAAAAATCTGGTAAAAATGATCAATATCCCTGAGTTTTACTAAAATAAAGTCTGTCTTTAAAATGAATTTAAAGATTAATGCAAATAAATTCCTTTTATGTCATCAGTATATTTTACATATTTACATACATATTTTACACATTTACATACATATAGTTTTTCATTTTGGATTCATGCGACTAATCTATATTATTTCCTTGGACAAAATAAAGATACCAAAAAGACATGTTCTTAATTCAGATTGCTAAAATGACCAAAGTTGAGCAAAGAATGACGGTTTTGTTGCATAAACTGACAACTTTTTCCTTTTGAAGGAATGAAAAACACAATAGAGATGTATGAGAAATAAAAATTTCAATTAAAACAATAGTTTTAATGACTGCAACGTCAAAAGCACCAATCCTGCAGTGAAAGGTAGAAACCCCCTCTCAAAATGCCTGTTTAATACTGCACAATAAGGATCCCTGATCTAATTCCAATTTGAAGGTTTTGGAGAAAGCTAAAATCAACAACAGCCAAAAGAACTTGTGCAAACAAACTTGAAGACTGTTTCATATGACTGGAAACACTGAGTCTGCCATTACTGCCAAAGGTTCAGCAACAAGTTATCAGTAAAGGGGCATTTAGTGCTTGCATTTTCTGTTTCATAACATAAAACCCTCTTTTAAATAAATAAATATTAGCAATTGATCAAAAAACAAACAGAAAAAAAAAACAATCTGAAACACACTTGGTTGAATTTGTCATTCTTTCTGAACATATTGGAAATGTTTCAGAGAGACAGGCAAGAACTTGATGTTTCTTTTTTTAAGGTAATACCTACTCATTTTGACCAACTATCTGAAACCCAAGTATGTGCGTTTCACTATCACAGTACATTATATAAAAAAAGAAATAGCAGCTTCACATCCAAAAGATTAATTCCATCCAGGTTCTAGTTAAAGCCAAGCTGACAGATTCCTAAAATGTCCTTTTGTGTGTTCACAAAAGAATGTAAAAATGCTGTCATACTTTTGCATGTGGTAGCATTTGAAACAATATGACATGTTTCTTGGATGCAGAGATCCTAATTTGACATGGGTGAAGCTGTGACACATGATGTTTGATCCATCACAGGACCTTTCTGCTGACTGCAATCATTCAAGGCTCTTAAAAATAGATTATCCCTGCTCAGTTTGTTGACTGGGGAAAAGCTGAAAAGATAAGAAAAATGGGCCTCAAAGTCCTCTCTCTGTGTAATCATGTAAAGCATTCGAGAAAAACAAAGATCAAAATGCATCTAAGTTAAAGTTGCAGAAAAGTTAACAAGAAAAGCTAAGTGAAAAAAAATCAGTTGTTATCTGTGGTTAAAGCTGGAATATTTGGTAAAATTTATGAGTCATTTCAATCAGCACATATTCAAAGCTGAGTCGTGTGAAGATTAGATGGTTTCTGGAGGCATAAACTAAAACCGAGGCTCCCTTCACGCAACACTTTCAATTTGGGCCTGAAACACCTCTCTGCATTGATGTCGTGTGTGCAATGACCCAGGCATTCTCACTGCTGTTACGTCTCTGGTAGTCACAGAGCTGAGTTGGTGAGTAGGTGTGAAGAGGTGGTCGATGTGTGAGGAGCGAATGACACAAGTCAGCTTGTGGTGGCACGATACCGGTTTCAAGTGTGTTGTTACATTACCACAGGTTTCAGTTAGTTTGATTGGCCAAATGCAGCTTAACCCTCTCAGGCTCAAATTAAGTTTTAGTAACATGAAAAATCAGATATTTGGGGAAATTATCATCTGAGTAAAATAAGGCTCATAAAATATGAATGTGGAGTAATTAGGTATATGCAATTCGCTGTTGCAAATCTGCAACGTCTGCCTTTAGAGGGTTAAAGAGACTTCACAAGCATTTCATGGCTTCTAGTAATGTTTAACCTGTATTTTTCCCTTTTGTTTGTTATGTTTAGTAACTGAAAACTTAAAAAAAAAGCTTTATGCACCTGATTTGACTGGATTGGCTACAATGTGGCAAAAATACAGCACTTGACTTTGTTTTATTGATGTGAATAACAAGTATAAAAAATAGTTTTTATGTTTCTGTGCTGTTTTTATTCCTTCATTTGTACTTAATGAAATTTAAGTATTAGTACTAGCAATAGTGATAGCATACTTTAAGGCAATTTTTATTCATTTTACCACACAAAATTTTAGGACTGCACATAAAAAGGACAAATTTCAGCCTGTTAATGTCATAGTCATCAATCCATCTGTCCTCATACTTTCTGACTCTGTGCAATGTGCTGTAGTGTGTAAATTCATCTGTGTTTATGCTGTCAGACTGCCAGACTGCTAAGGAATTACACTTGGGTACTCACTGAGCAAGTGGCCAGCAGCTAACGCCCCAGAGAACAGTCTGGGCAGTGTGTGAGCCCACAGGAAATTTCAGAAAGGGAGTCACAAGGAGACTTTGCACAGGTGTGTGAGGCCTGTGTGTATAACAGCGTTTCGGTTCTGTGAAACTGAAATAATGCAAGGTTCTCTCTCCTTTCATCTGTAAGCATATCCTGTATGCAACCCCTGTATTTAACACAAGCAAAGACGTGACTATAGGAAGCCTAAAATCAAGGTGAAGGTTGAAGACATAAAGGAGAAATAATTTTATTTTAATCTTACTGGATGGGAAAATGGGAAGAAAAGGCGTGGATGACTTATTCGTTGAAGGGATTTATATCATTTGGCCACCAGAGAAGATCACTGTCTTTATTTTTTGCAGAAAATAGGTAGTGGCACAACTGGTTTAGCTTTTGTACTCATCTACAACTTTTACTCTTGAACTCTTGATTGTGTAGCATTCACACACCTGTGAAAGAAAAAAGAAAAAAACAAAATACAAGAACTGGGTCATCTTTAGAGCTAACATATCACCATCTTTGTTTACATACCCCTAAGCAAATGTCTTAAGAATGACACAGACATGAACAACTAGACTTAAACCCTTGTGTTGTGGTTGACGTCACACTCAACAATGAACCAAATTCTGCACCTTGCAGACGAGCTTGATGCACCTTTGCAAGCACCTGCACACACGAGCAGATTCAAAACAGTATCAGGACTGTGATTTTTAGCCATCTCAAAGATTGAATGCTGCATCATTTTAACATTCTTTCTGTGTCTGTGTTATGTGTCTGTGTTACAGTGTTTTTTCATTCCTACCTGTAGTACAAAGTGAAATAAGGACTTAGCAGCATAAACTTTAAGAGAGCCTAAAGAAACCTTAAGCAGTAGTGGTATTTACCTTAGGGGGGAGGGTTAGTTGCTGAAACATGACACAAAAAGGCAAGTTTATGTTGAGATAAGCTTTCTGTCATCAGTCAAATTACTATTTACAAATTTAAAAAATGATCCCTATTTATCTGATAAATTTCAGTTTAACTACAATGTGTAATTACTAATTAACATAATATAACAGAACTGAATTGATTAGACGTGAACAAATTTTAAATCATTTATGGCTCTATGGTGGTGTAGTGAATAACATGGCTGGTCCACCTTAGATTTGACCCAAGGTTCAACTTTCAGGTTTTCTGTGTGGAGTTTGCATTTTCTCCCTGTGCACACGTGATTTTCTCTGTTTATTCCACACTCCAAAAAACATGCATATGAAGGACAGGTCACGCTGGTCTTAGAAATGAATGCACATGGTTGTTTGCCTCGCGTGTCTCTGTGTTGGTCCTGTGATGGACTAGCGACATGTTCAGGACGTTCCCAAACTTCTCACCATTTGGTTGTTCCAGAGGCCCTAAACAAGACACAGAAAGTGCAGAAGATAAATAGAAAATAATGAGTTGCATTAAACTGGACCATATGTATTTGGACTGGAATGTGTTTAAAACTTATTTTGAAGTTTCTGAAACAACTACAAACTCAAAAAGCAACTCAAACCAGGCAGATTTCTTTATTGTTGCATTTAATTTGAAATTATGTACTTCAGCACTATATTCAAGTTTCAGCTGGTTTTTAAGGCACACCTAGAGCTCAGAGTGGAATTAACCAGCCTCTGAAAGGATACCTGTAATTAGTTTACTTTAAATTATGTTAGCACATGCGGTGACATTATCAATTGATTGTTTATTTTGCTGTGATGGACGGGAATTTGTTGTGTATTGCGCTCAGCTAGACACATTTAGCACAGCCTTAGATCACAGTTAGTCATGAAGATGTTATTCAAAGGCAAAGGTTAGAGCAGTCGTGAGGTTTGAGCCCAAACTGTTAGTCACTGGCACACTGCACCTCACACCAAACCTCCCAAGTGGCTCATAAATAAATTTCAACAAGCCCTCAAAGCAGGACACTGAGACCTTAAGCTGGAGGCACAGGAGGTGTGTACAGCGATAGCCGGGCCCAGACTAGTAGCTGATTCAGGTAGCGGGGTGATCTGCATTGAAAAGGCAGTCCAATGTTGTTGGCCGGGGGTAAAAGAGGAAAATGAAAAATATGTTCCTCTAACCCTTTTTACAAAATGCTCCCTCAGTATTGCTCATAAGTCGTTCATATATCACCAATCGAGCTGGTCACATCTTGCGACAATGTAAGGTTTCATAAAAAAGCTGGCATCACAGAATCGTAACAGGTGTGGGGTCCAGTTCTACACAGAAAATGTGTATAAGACATTTACCATTTTAAATTTCAGCCTGCAGGTGACACTTCAATCCATCTGTCATCACTATATCACAACACTCAACTGTGATGCTGACTTCTTCATATATCAACCATTACAGCTCTGTCACTACCTTGGCTCAGATGAGTGACAGTGGTGGGCTGACTTTATTGCCACCTTATGCTGACTCAAATCTTTCATAATCTTTCTATGATGGCAAGAATGCATCTTGGGCTTGGGTTGAAAGTGTTTTGTGAAAGACCTTTCGGAGAAAGGCATCTATCTTCTTTAGTACAAGCTGAATTTTCTTTAACTTTGCTATTTGGAAATCAGACCAGTTACTCAGAGTGGCAAAGATATTGACCAGCATTGGTTAGATTATTCCAAAGTTTGGTCTTCAAATCTCAAATCTACATCTGAGCAAGCCTAGCAGAACCACAAACACTAAAGGGTATTTTTTTAGCCCATAAACCTGCTGCAGCCATCTCACAATATTTACTAACCCACTGACCCTTTATATCCTGCTGACCAAGACAGTCTGTCTGTCTGGTCTGGCCTCTGACCTTTACCCTTGGAATCACCTGCAATAAACTCACACAGTTTGAACAAGGCATTCTTAGTCAGGGTGATTCCACAATCTGTATCAAGTGGCAACGTTGGCCCACGGGGATACTGGAGCCAACCCCCCGCCTCTGCTTTATGGCCTTCACTGCAAACTAATGGGTATGAAAACTGAGTGTGTAAGTGTTTGTGTGATGGTCATGAAGATGTGTGTGTCAGCAGCAAGCTAACCATCAACAACAGACAGCCACATAAACAGAAAAAACAGACAGACACATAATGTGACCAGCAGAATTTATCAGTCGATTAAAAGTTTGTACAATGAAGCTAATGTGAGATGTTGTTTCGTGTGCACCAGTGCACCGTAATGATTCAGACATTTTTATTAACTAATGCTGAAAAGTTTGATGTCCTGCAAACACTGTGTGCTCTGTAATAGGAAGGAAGAGTTGTAAATCCAAACTCTGCAGAGGACGTCTGTTGGGAAGAGGAAACAAGCAAAAGCTCAGAACAGGAAAGGCAATGTCATGAATCTGGTTTAAGAGGTCATTGCTTGCATGCGTGTGTGTGTATGTCACAATGTTATTCTGCACAAGCATCTAAAGGAGCACTGTAGTGCCTGGAAGGTTTGTGAAGCTTTACAAATTTTTACAATATATACAATCTGTAACATCAGATTTTTCCATTTCATAATTAAACCAAGATGAGCCAATTAATCAAGTCAAACACTGAGGGAGAAAAAGGCAATGCAGTAGTGGGCCTTGTAGAGATCATTATTATTTTGATTAGTCAAGGCCATAATCACCCAGAGAAACCAGCTTGGAGTCAGAATGTCTACAAGTGTTATCAAAACATGCTCATCACTGACAATAATGCTTGTTCGAAAGTGTCATCTTGACTCCTACTATTGCCATAGAAGTAAAAGTTTTATAGTTGTTACCCTCAGAGAGAGATATCCAGATTGCAAGCTGTTCATTTCAAGTGAAACCGTATTATAATTGTTCAAATAAATCCCCCAGCTGCCAGTACTTAAATCCTTTGTTTAATTATGAAGTCAAATACCCACAATCTTAAGAAAGAACTACTAAAGCTTATGAGGCCAGAAAATCTTACAAAACCTTCTTCAAAGAGTTTGAACTTGATCAGTCCACAGTCAGATGTTTTATACACAAACAGAGGAAATTCTGTATCTCAGTCACATTCCCCAAGATGGGGAACTCATGTACACACACTTACTGAGATAAGTTGTGTGTCTTTGTCACCAAAGCTCCACACACTGTGATTATGAGCAGCTGATCTAGGACTTGTGAAGAGGGTAATGCCTGCAGTGGAAGATTATTTATGGGAAAAGCTAACAGAACTATGTATTTAAAACCACACAGTAACACTGGTGACTTGCCTCTTTCAGTAAAGTTTGATTTATTTTAAAGACAGTTTCTTCTTTCACCTTGCACTGCCTCTATGAGAAACTGTTTAATTATTTCCATAAATTCAGGATTTGCAAGATAAAAGTGTTTTATTTGCTAGTGTATAAATGGGAGACTGTAAGCATACACCCTAAACCACAAGAGCTGAAATGCACGAGATTAGTGTTTTACTTAAAGAGTCCCCTCTCCTCCATGCCCCAATTTAATAAAGAACATTTAAACTTCCAGGACAACTATGAAGGCTAAAAATGAAATTTCATACAATCACAATATTAGCACAAAGCAAAAATAAAGAAAACCTAATTTCCATAAAAAATAAGTCTGAGCATAATTACTTGTACCTGGGTCCAGAGATCTGAATCAGTCAGATCCATTAAGTTGACTCATAAGTCTGACAGAGAGAATAACAGGAGAAAGTTTGACCCTGTAATGGACCAAAGGGCAGATGATCTGGAGCAGATCCTCAACCCTGGTCCTCGTTAGCAACTGTCCTGCATGTTTTAGATGTTTCCCTGCGCAAACACACCTGATTCAAATAACTGAATAACCTACTCTGAATGTCATCAAGTTTGCAGAAGCCTGTTGATGAATTGTTCGTTTCAGTCTGGTGTGCTGAAACAGGAAAACGACTAAAACATGCAGGACGGTGGCCCTTGAGGACCAGGATTGGGCACCACTATATTAGACACTGAGCCGGCAAAGCTGTTTAATGGTATTAGACAGTTTTTTCTAATATACCTGAACATATGTCTTTAAACACTAATCTTAGTAGAATACATATGGAAATGCAACGTGCAATACTTGTTTTTTTCTATTTTTACATTCTTTTTAGTCATCTGCACCTCCCTAAAAGTCTTGGAGGGCTATACTTTGCAAATTTATCATGTCTTTTTCAGTATTTGATCAGTATCTTGGCTGATGTTGTAAGAACAACTAAAAAAAGACTTGCACACTTATTCACTCGTTGTTTTTTTTACCTGCTTATCCCTGTTCGGGGCTTGTTTCTAACCCTGAACAGGTCATCAATCGATCACAGCACCAACACAGACACACAGGACAAACAAGCGGGCACACACACACACTCACTCCTAAGATAAATTTGGAAGCACTAATTACCTGTTTGTAGACTGCTGAATTAAACCCAAGTACCAGGAGAAAATGCATAGGGCAATCATGAGATTTAAAAAAAAACAAAACCTAAAAAACTCAAATAAAACTGTACAATGCTGCACCACATAATAATAGGGACCCACAATGGTTCATGCTGACTGAAGCTGGGAACAGCACGACGGCTCTGTCTAACATCACGCAATAATGGTTACCAAATGAGACCATGAAGCAACACCTATTCGGTGAAAGTCCTCGTACTAATCTGACAACTGTTCCTCAATCCCTGCAGTGCAAACAAACTGTGTTCAGTTAAGTGACCCCCATACAATGGGAATGCCAATAAAAAAAAGCAGCATTAAAAAAAGTGATGTCACAGTTTTAAAACATTTCCAGTGATGTTATTCTGCGGACCCTGTACCACATCTGTGGTGAGACTGGGTTGTTTGTTTGTTGCGGTTTAATAAACTACTGCTGTTGCTATAGCTTTTGTCTCTTTAAACAATTTGTAATGATTTGCTGAATAGCTTTTTTTGTTTCAAAACGTTCATTTCAAATGAAACTAGCATTCCATTTAGAAATGCTTATTGCCCGCTATCTTGCATGCCAAAGTTCTGATTAAAGATCTTGTGCGATCTGAAAGCACTCAGAGTCTGTAATGGGGATAATCTCAGCTACTACCAAACCATTTTTACCTCAATATCTGTAAAACTGCCTGAGTTACAAGACAAACAGACCATTGACTCAACAAGCTGAACTATTTCAGTGGTTTGGTTCTACGTTAAAAAGTTGCCATCACAGCACATAACATTAGTCAGTGTGAGTAATAAAAACAGAGTTAGTAACATCATACTTCTATGCATACTACAGACTTCTAGAGAGCAAGGTCTGATTTGTTGACCACTTCAGCGGGACATCAGCTATGTCTTTAGGCTGTGTTGACACTGAGGAGCAGATGGTACGTGCAGAGTTTGGGAAGATGCCTTTAAACACGTAATCCAATACAGTAAAAACACATGCAGGCATGGATATTGTTTCAAAATGTCTGCAGGTCTTTGAAACATCACCGCTGGTCTGTTTAAAATAGTCTGGCATTATTGTCACAGAGCAGTGGATTTCCTCACTTTGACAGCTAACCTGATGCCTGCCAGATGTTTCAGGTTGGAAACGTCTGAAAAGCACAAATGATCCAATTTCACAATGACTGTATGAGACAATAGCTGGAGCTGTTGCCTGTACATAACATTATGTTAGGAGGCAAACAACAAAACAATACATGTCTGATTCTACAACAGTGTTTGTAACTTTAAAGGGATCGTTCAGATTTTTTTCAAGTGGAGTTCTGTGGAGTTTAATTATGAACAGATTGACAAGTGAATGGCTGGTCTGAGTGGGACCTACACCAAAATGGATTGTTGCTGACCTAAAGTAACTTATTATAGAAAGTTTATGAACTTTATTTATGTATTTATTTTTCCACCACCATCCATTTTACATTATACGCTTACTCCACCTGTGCTTGTAAGTAATCACAGAACTAAATGTAAATAAATATGTTATAAAATACTGATAGTGGTTGAAAGAATTACAAATGAGTGTTTTCACAGATAGCTATAAAAAATATATTTTTTTTAAATTTGAGTTAATTTAGACTGACCAATCTACTGTTATTTAGTTCATCTTCTAAACCTTGAAACTGCCATAAAGCGCTCCACCGATGCAGAATTGAACTATATTTTTCAAAATGAGGCCATTCAAAGAGCCATCTACAACAGGTAAGATATTAAATCTTTGTAACCTTTCAACAAAACCCCATATGAGATGTCTCTCAATTTTAACTTTGATGCTGTATGTCTAAATATTACTTTCATGTCATCTATCAGTAAATTTATTGTGATTGTTTTCTAACTACTGTGATCAAATAAAGCTAAAACCAGATATAATAAAGCTAAGCTTAGATACTTAAAAAATATATATGATTTTTTAAATAAGCAAATAGTATTAAAACTCTGGAAAACAGGGCTGGCAACTATTTTGTATTTATAGTAAATGTTGTTCATACAATACAGTGCTGTCAAATACACAATTTTATTTTTCTTTCTTAAGTGAATGATTTACATCACATTTTTCCACACTTTACGAAAAAAAAGCTCATGACCTAGTTTAGTGTAAAACTCGCTTTGTTGCAAATCACACTATTTAGTGAGGCATTTTACACTGGAAAAAAATTAATTAACACCTAAAAGGTCCTAAACTCTTTGAAGAATTGGCCTGATAAAAAAAAATTGAGAAACTGGCTATTTCTGCTCACACCACAAAAGGACCTTTCCTGCAAAATGTGTAATATTTCTTGGTTAGGAAAGCTGATCAATCAAAAAACAAACTCATTCATTTGACACAGTCGCTCTGTTAGAAACAAAGCAGT
The DNA here is from genome assembly GCF_001649575.2 of Kryptolebias marmoratus. Classification (NCBI taxonomy): domain Eukaryota; kingdom Metazoa; phylum Chordata; class Actinopteri; order Cyprinodontiformes; family Rivulidae; genus Kryptolebias; species Kryptolebias marmoratus. Next base: position 7,604,021 of record NC_051440.1, on the reverse strand, counting down.
TTAATTGTACAGATCTTTTAACATCTGCACAAGACAGCAGTCGATGTAATGCTGTTTTTCTGTCTCACAAGCCACCCAACCCCCACTGACTTTGTTCTTTCTTGGAGTGTGTGTGTACGTGTTTGTAAAGTGTGAGTATGCTCCCTCCACAGCATAAAGTTGCCATTGGCTGGCCAGATTTGTTGGAGGGAAAAAAAGGGTGAGTAGCGGGGAGAGTAAGGCAGGGAGATAGTGCTGACTCAGGCGCTCAGTCCATTGTTCTCCTCGCCTCGTAACCCTACACCTCCCTGCCTCCAGCCAGACAACCCATTGGCCAGGCGGGAGTGCTGGAGCCAAGGGGACTGCGGTGTTAAACAGCAGCAAAAAAAAAAAACAAAAAAAAAAACTTATCTCTTTCTCCTTTAGACACACAATGAGAGAATTCAGCAGAGAAACACCACAATGGACACAGGGCTGTAATATCTCTTCTGCATCTTGACAAGTTTAAAAGGAACAGTTTGGTACTGCCTTTGCCTGAAAATGCTCACTTTGTAACTATGGCTTAAATGGTTTAGAAGTAACAATGTTTCAGGTCTGATTTGGATGATAGATTAGCATTTTGTGAGGCCTTGACAATGTACTTTTTCTGGTTAAGACCAATATTTCTGTTGTGAATCATTGAAGACAACTAGTTCAGCCCTTTTCTTATCAGTTGTCCTGTGTCACCTGTAAAAACAAGGGGATTTTTTTGTGCAGTAGTCATGTGTTAATATAATCCACAATCATTTTACAATGTTGCCTTCTCATTTTTGTGACTGACGTGACACAAACTGACAATTTCAAAAACTGTCAAAGAAGCATTTAACTCATGTTTTTGAGAGGCTCTTTTACAAATTGTGAAAGATTTCCAACTTTCTTGAACCTGACGTGTGACTCCTGCAGCTGCAAACCTTCGAAACGGCAAACACATATCATTATGAGAACACCGGAGACGTGATATGGGGGGGAGTGATGATCGCCTCAGGGAGACAGATTACCAGGTAGCAAATCAAAACTCGACAGGGGGAGGAAAGTGAGAGTTGCAGTGGCTGCAGTAATGGGATCCCCAGTTAACTGGGCCATTTAAGATCCTCAAGGTGATAAGTAGGTTTTTACCTGCTGAAATGGGGCCAAGTTTAGCGCGCTCACATTTGCAACGAAGACATTGAAAACATGTCTTTCAGGCCTTGAACATCAGACTTTTGTACAGATTGCTATTATGTGCACTGCTGTGCTGCAGGTTATGTGTATTTGGCAGCACTGACATATTTCTACCACTTCACAATAATCTAGTTAAAAGTTTGAATTTTGTCTTTTTGTACTGTGCTAATTCTCTGACAGATTTTTCATTTTTTTCATGCTTCTAGTGAACAAATAATTCAATAGCAGAATAAATAAATTAAAACATATAGTGTAAAGATATAAACAGATATTTTTGTATGAGATGCTTCTGCATGCTGTCTTCTTTTTATGGTTAAGAACATCTAGCAGAAACTTATGTACTAAAAGGGGCTGCTGTGGTTTTTATTAGTCCTGGGAAACCAAGGACTTTTTTATTACACTATACATGTTTCTGTTTTAATCGTTGGTGCAAACTAAAGGAAGTGACAAGAAGACAATGTGGTAGAAGACAGAGAACAAAAGTAGTATAAATACAGATAGAAATAAACTGATAAAATCTAAGTGTGGAGTAATTAGTCAACTAAACACAGACAGTAAAGGTGAAACTAAAAGTACAAAGAGACAAATAGTTTCAAAATAATGCAGAAAAAACCCCCAGCCTTAATAGAAAGTACCAAACCAGAACCAGAGTCAATGCACTGTATCACTGCCTTTATGTATGTTGATATATATTTTTTGAAAGTATTTTATTATGTAGACCAGAATAAGTTACAACATAACGTCAGGTACTCCAAATGTGAGAATGTGAGAATGTGTGGGTGTTCTCTTCATATTCCGGTTTCCTCCCACAGTCTAAAATTATGCACGTTGGGTTAAGCTTAGGTTAGGTTAATATTTCTTCTTGCGACAAGTCAGGAATGGAAATGTGCTGTTTAAATTTTAGAATGCAGCTTTAAAAATTAGCTTGTAATAAAATAGGAGGAATTGAGAGAAAAGTAAAATGCTTTCATTAAAATGGTACAAGATGAAAAAAAACATTTATGATTTTTTTATTTTTATCTAAATTGTTTAATTTGATGTGTTTTACTGGATTTATTTTTAGTTGCATACTTAGAGGATAGTGAGAAACTGTTTGTGAGCAAGGCAAATGTTTATAACTATACTTTAGACAATTCATCAAAGAAAATTAGTTAAGGGGGAGATTTTGCCTCAAGCGGAGGAGTTCAAGTATCGAGACATCTTGCTTGTGAGTGATGGTTGGATGGAGATGGAGATGGGTAGATGTATCAAGGCCTCGTCTGCAGTAATGAGGGTCTTTCTCTGGTCTGTTGTGGTGAAGAAAGAGCTGAGTCAAAAGGTGAAGCTCTCAATTTACTGGTCGATCTACATTCCAACTCTCACTTGTAGTCATGAGACATGGATCATAGCTAAAAGAACGAGATCACAGATACAAACAAGTCTCATCTGTAGGGTGGCCATGCACAATCTTATAGATAAGGTGAGGGAACCTCAGAGTAGAGCGGCAACTCCTCCTCATCAAAAAGACTCAGAAGAGGTGGTTAAGGCATCTGATTAGGATGGCTCATGGGTGCCTCCTTCTGGTGGTTTTTTGAACACATCTCACTGGAAGGAGACCCTGAAGTAGACACAGAAAATGAAAGACACGTGAAAATGTTGTTTTATGCTCTGAAATGGTATCTTACAGAACTGGCTTCCAGAGTGAGAAAATCCTTGAAAAATACCATCCCATTCTTGTGTGAACTGCCTAATAGCAACTTTTTGAAAAGTTTGATGTCACCTTCTGCCTAACCCAGTAACCTATGACAGATTGCATGCTTGCATTTGTATTGCAGATGTTTAAGAAAAACCCTTCTCTCCATCTTGCTGGATATTCTACGTGAAATTGTCCATTATGTCTATGGATTTGGACTGGCATAACTCCCAGTCAATAGTAGTTTAATGTGACATAAAGTAGAAGTTCCATTTGGTTGTCAGTCCACAAAAAGGATTTGTTTTTATTTCTTGCACTTGCCATCCTTTTCTTTTTCTTCTTGTACCTACAGTTTGAAGCATCTGCTCCACATTTTCTTTCTTGTTTCTGTTGTATTTTTTGTGGCAGCGTTACAGCACCACATACAGGTCTGGCGTAGTTACGGCAGTTTTTTTGGTCATTTTCTGTGTTTTTGTGAAAACCTTTCTAGAAATGATGCCACGTTTGCAAAGAAAAAGATCATTTTGAAAAGACAGCATTCCCGTATGGATGGGGCCTCAAGTTATTTGTGTTTCTGTGATTCTAAAGTGCGAGAGCTGTGTTTTGACACCTGCAGAGGGACTCTCCTAAGACAGAAAACACTTGAGGCTTCAGTCCTGAAACTTCACGTCTAACCTAATAATTAGTTTTTAAAAAACTGGTTCAGATCTGCCTTTCTTCATTTTAAAAGTGTACTCCAGTAGAATAAATCATAAATACGGGGGAAGCTGCAAAAGTGGGTACAAGTAGGGACAATGCATGTACAATGTGGGGGGAGGTGAGCAACAAAATAATGCGGATGGCCTAGAATATAGTTTCGTAAAGAAAAAACAACATTTTCTAAAACCGTCTGTGTGGCTTGCTGGTCACTTGGTTACAAACATTTAGAACTGTGTGAAAATCTCCGATACTGGCTTTACTTATCCTCTTTGACATGGGAACACCTTGGGATCCCCCAGGAGGAGCTGGAAAGTTTCACTGGAGAGAGGGATTTCAGGGTTTCCCCCATGGACTTGTTGCCTCCGTGACCCAATGGATGTAACTAGGCAGGTATGAAAAGAAGTAAAAACAAACTTCATCTAAGTAACTCTATAAATGGTTTAGTGTTCCAGCAGCAGGAGACAAACTACAGATCTACAATTATGACCATTGGAAATGCACTGACACTGGTTTACCCCCAAATAAATAGCTTTTGTTAAGTAACTAGAATAATGAACATATGTTGACAAAATGATAATTGGTTAAAAGAAACATTATTGCTATGGTTTAAAGTGTAAAAAAAAAGAACATTTTTTCTAAACTACCGTCAAGGTATTTTTCCACTCTGGTACACACTCCTCCACACGTAGACATTGTTGATATAGGTTTACCTGGATTTTTTTCCGTCCTCACACAGTTTACTCTGTATTACAGCCAGAGCTGAATTATTGTTTTGGATAACTGATGCTGTCTCATGGAACCACTAGAAAGCTATCAATTGTAAAAAAAGGTGCTTGTAAAGTTGAACAAAAGCCTGCATTAGGGGAAAAAAGTGGTATAAATGTTGTCAAGGAAACTGTGAAAGTACAACATTGAACAATGTAGTACTCTTCTCCCTCATGAACGGCTCAGCTTACATGCATGTTCACACGGATATTTCCACCCCTTGTCTGCGTTCTTCACGTTCATCTCAGCTGAGATTCACAACATCCCGTTTGCCACACTCTCATGGCTGAGGCATTGTTTGCCTGTGATGCTGGACAATTAGCTGCTTTTCCCATGGGAGACAACCAATTCCCCATAGCCCACGTTTATTAGATTCCACCCCGGTTTTATGAATATGGAGGAGGGCTGGCGCTGGAGGCACAATGCCCTGCTCCTGTCCTACACTGCACTTCAAGCTTGGGCATGGATTGGAAAGTCTGCCTACGACTACAACATAAAACAACAAGGCTCTTTCAGCTGGCAGGGCAGCCCAGACTCTGACTTGGCAATGCAAGTTTGTATATTTATTTGAGTGTACACCTCTCGTGGGAATTCAGTGGATTGAGTGTAATTTAATCTTAATCAAACTGGAACTATGTTGAGGGGTTAGCCTGGCAGCTTTGACTTTCCTTTTTTTCATTTAGTAACAAATCTTTGCCATTTGGCTTTCCATTTCATCTTTGAGGGATGAATCATCAGTCTAAAGGCTGCTACTCTCATTTAGAAACATAATTATACACACAAACCAAATGGCAATATTATCTGCTCTGATGCACCCTGATAAATACCTTATCATTGTGTCTTAAAGACAACACTATTACAAATGACTGTGATACATGGTTACGGTTAGGGATCACATCAAAAGCCAGGATCAAATACACCTCTTTTTTTACTACTTAGATTTCTGTGGGGAGAAAGATCATTTCTTTGTCACATATGTGCATAATTTATATGCTCTAAACAGCTCCTGCTTACACTGAACTAAACAGGTATGAGCTTCTCCTTGGAAAAGTACTGCTATGATTCGTATTACATTTCACCTTGCAACTCAAGACACTGAGAGGTGGTGGAAAAGTTTTACCTTGTTTTCACATGTCAAATAAACAAATTTAGACGATTAATGAAAATAACATTTATTTAAGAACTGACAAGTGCATTATTATAACCTGAAGGAACAGCAGTAAGCAATCATCTTCAGGGAGGACATTTAGATACAAAGAAAAAACCTTAAATGACAGAGACTGACAGATTTGGTGAAGTTAATGATGGTCAACACTAAAATCTAAATGCAGTAAGAAGGCTTTAGTTTGTTATGGGGCATAAAGGCTGAATTTTAAAACATCAGAAATGGTTTTGTTACCCAATGAGTCCACATTTATTGTATTCTAGAGTGATGGGAGCATTAGAGTAAAAAGAATGGCAGCTAAAGGCCAAGTGCCTAACCTGTGTGGGCCGTGTTATGAGTTGGCTGCTTCAGTTAGTCAAGTCTAGGTTCAGTTGTTAACATGAAAAACTATGTTGAGAAATAACCTGAATATAATGAAAAGGCAGGTTATTCCACTAATGGACTTTTCTTTACTGAGCAGCTTGAACTTATTCCAAAATGATAAAGACAAAATTCATAGGTCTGAAGTTGTGAAGAGTGGTTCAGGAAGTACGAGACATCATTTTCACACATGGCAACAGAGAACAGGCCTCATTGCCTTTGACAATCTTTTGGAAAGTTCTTGAGAAGACTTAACAAAGCTTATCAATCAGTTAAAGACAAATGGAATGATAGGAAATGGCACAGACTATTGTAAAAGTTCTGTATAATTGCAGAGGTTTTGTTGCCTGAACATATATGCTTTTAGTGCCAACCTGCCAAACCTCTAACCCTTTCTTTACTATCCCAGTTCTCTCGATCTGCTCTTTATTCCTGTCGATGTTAGCTTCCTCTCTTCCTTTTTCCTCCTCTTTCCACTTAATTCAGAGCATACTATCAGATCTTTGAGTATGCTTTTAGATCTGATAGTTGCTTTCATGGAGTCAAAGCGGGACCTCTAAGGTATTAAATATCTTTATTAAACTGCCGCTTATACCCCTCCCTCCTCTCCTAGCCCTTTCCTCTTTTCTCTTCTGTAAACCCCAACTATCCCCACAAACTTGGCCTCTGTAGTATTCTCTTCAAAGCCTGCCGACATGCGGCTTCTGCCGACTACCTGCTGCGATGCAAGATTATGCACAATAGCGTCCGCTGGTCCCCACTGCGTTAAACCAGGCAAGCTCCACCACACTCGGCTGGGCCACATCTGACAGGGGTGGGGGGCTGGGTAGGAGTGTGTTGCCTGGACAAACTCAGCAGGATCCGCAAGATGAGTGAAGCAGAGGTGGAGGGGTGGGGGTATAGCAAGGGAGATTGGAGAGTGGATTTCGCAGACCAGCTGTGTCATGGTTTAGTGACTGCGATCAAAAGGCACGCCCTAGTTGTCTCCACAGATGCACCTTCAAATGATTTCACTCATGCTTATAGTGTCACTGATTGTGTGCGAGGCTTTTTCAGACGTGATTTGCTCTTGTCCTTTGTGGACAACCCCCCCCCACACACACACACCCACACACACCCACACCCTATTTAGCAGATGGTCCCACCAAGTTTTCACCTTCATGCAGGCCTCAGATTTTTAGACGATGTTTACACTTTAGGTTTTCTAAAAGGTCAACTCCCATTTAAACCTGTCCCATTCACATTTTGGTCCTAAACCTACATGTTGCACGTTTACAGCAAGAGGAAGGGTGTCCCGATCCTTTTCGTGTCGTAAAGTAAAGGTTAAAGGCCAGGGCTATCGTAGAAATAAAGATTATTCCTTTCTTTGCTGCGCAGCTCATACCTTATAATGCGCATTAAAAATAGCAAAATTTGTTTATTTTCACGTGTTATGTTTGGTGTTATTGCCGTTCTTTTCTTACAAGCATAAAAAAGATTGTTTTCGGCTTTATAACAAATTTTACATATCATACAACCTCTTAACATTGCATCTGATTACAAAAAAGAATTGACGACCATTAAAGCTGTATTTACTTCTTGAGGGTATGTTAGTTGTCACAGTTAAATATGCAATCATTAGTCTTTGTAGCTTTAAATTAAAGGCCAAGGGGTACAGGCATATCCGTAGGAGTAAGAGTAACCGAGGAAAAAAGGAATCAGCCTAACATGCATCAAGTCAAATCCTCTAGCCGTGATCTTATCCAAGTCGTCTGTCATTGTAGTGACATCACATTACATCACATGTTTAGCTGTGAAATATCACAGTCGCGTGGTTTAGTAGCACCTAAATGTAAAAGAAGCAGCAGGAGCACAGTTGTGGAACAGCTTCTTTACGCACTAAAGGCGTCTACAAACTGTGATGTTTAAGCAGTCTTGTGAGTTCACAACAAGCCACATGGAGAGATCTGAGTCTAATAAATTTGAGCAGGTTAAATCGGGCTTATCACCTTTCTCAGGCTTATAGGCATTTGAAGCCCAGTTTTTCCTGACTACCTACAAACACAACACTAAAACTTTACTTTTTCACTAAAACCTTTACAGCAGCTGTGTTCAGGCACTGTCTTAAGGGCTCATTGGGAAGCGTGTAGTTGACAGTGGCAACGTTCTGAAGAACATAAGTGCTCTGAACGAATCATTTTTTCCCTCTTGCTGCACAAATTGACAGAGAATGCGAGGACTGACAGATAACACAGCGATAACAATAAAAATGTGTTTCTGAAACAGTGACTTTTCAACTATTTAATAGAACTTATAAGGCAGGTTTCTAACTTAACTGTAAAAAGAAAAGTTAGACAATTAGTTCAAGTTCAAGGTGAAACTTGAAATTTGCATTATTGGGTTATGGGTGTTTTTACCATTTTACCATTTCATCTGGCTATAAGAAAAGAACTTATCTTATGATCATTCCTTGCACTGGTTTTGTTGATCTGATAGTGGCGTAGACCAAATGGATGTCTCTCTCTGCACTAATAACAGTTTTCATATGATTTAACTCTCAGTTTATGTCAACAAACAAGATAAAAATGTACTGCAGCCCTTAACCCCTCATGACAAATCCATATTTAACTTTTGTGAACTACATCATGATGTTAGTTCTTACTCAGACCACAACACATGGCTGCAGTTCCCTGTTTTTTTCCATGCTGTGTCCTATTTAGTGCAGTCACGATGCTGCTGGAGGACACATTATGAGCACAAAGCGTTTGCTTACATAACTCAACAGGACTTTCTCCTTTGTTGGAATTTCAAACACTTTGTTTTGAATAGGTTACTCTGGTCTAATCGTTTTTTACTGTCACAGTGGCGCCAGGATTACATTGTTTAAAGGATTATTTTGTGCAGCATTCTCAAGTTGGTAGAATGCGGTTGCATTGTGGCCCCCTTCGCACTAGATCACAACCCTGCTTTGATAGTAAAAAAAAAGAAAAAAGAAAAAAGAATTTAGCCAGAACGTGGATGGTCTTTGGAGAGTCTTGGCACATGCTCCCTATTAGGAGTGATTGTTTTTGGAGGGTTTTAAGCACAAACAAAACCTCTGTAGCAAGGTTGTGGTGGTTTATTATTATGTTGGCAGCGTATAAGGGTGCTGAGTGGAGTGTGGGGGGAAAAGTGGTGGCAGTGTATCCAGTGTACACTGGTTTTGCTTGGTTGTTGAGACTTTGGCATGAATTAATATCACAGGTGCTCATCAGTCATTCAGCCTATTTAAATGGAACAAACATGCCACTGTTAGTTTGGGATTGTGTGCGCCACACTGAACATGGAGCAGAGAAAGCAAAGGTGAGAGGTCTCTGAGGAGCTCAGAAAGACGATTATAGATATCCATGTCGAAGGTAAAGGCTACATGACCATCTCCAAGCAGCTTCATGCTCCTCTGACCACAGCTGCCAATATAAGTCAAAAGATAAACAGAAAAAAAAACAGACTGGAGATCATCAAAATGCATGTTGACAAGCTCCAAAGGTTCTGGGAGAAAATTCTGGGACTGGTGAGACAAAACTCAAGCTTTTTAGCCAGTTGCATCAGTTGTGTTTTTCTGATAATTGTGGAAGGTCACCAATAAATCTAACTTCATATATCTGAAAACCAAAATGTTGGTTGTGTAAGCGTTTACTGGACTTAAAAGAAAAAGCTGTAAACAGGCCTAAGCTAACAGGCAGAACAAAAGTAACAGGAGTGTCAGGCATATCAGTCATTTCAATACCCACCCTCTCAGCTCTGACAGGAGAGCTAATCAGTCTGAAAAGTGAAAACAACTCTGGGCGCTGCACGAGGCTGCTGTTGACATCCAGTTTATGAAAAGATAAGTGTTTCTGACAGATAGCAGCTGGTATACTCACATTCAGTCATATAATGAAACTGCTACAAAGTAAAATGTATTTGTAACAAACACAACATTAGAGTGAGATTTACAAGATCAAAATAACTTAACATTTCTGCATTTTCTGTCTCAAAAAGTAAATAGTTCCCCAGGATTTGATCATGGTATTTTACTGTGAATTTGGGTATGCAGCATACAAAAATTAAAAGGCTTTAAAATGATTTTGCTGTCAAAAAATGTCAAATTTTTCAGTGTTTCTAATCAGTGTAACTTCTTGCAGGTTTTTGTTTTTTCCTCCCTGTTGACCAACTCCTTCCAGTGTGAAGTGGCTCCTTGTAAAACTACACTTTCCAAGTAGCTTCCCCCCACTCTGCCGGTCGCAGAGCACCTTTTGTCCATCACAATGTGAGTCGAGGAAACAAAGACACCATTGCCTGACCCTCAGGTTTTTTGGGAGCCGTCTGTCACTCAAACCCATTGTTGACATGTGCGGCGCTCCGAGGACAAAAGCACTTTTTGTGTGAGGTAAAAAAGCCGGGGCACACCCTTGTCCTCCCATATCTCTCCCTCTTATCTGTTTCTCTGTCATATTCCTCTACAGCTCTGTCTTTTTCACCTCATTTTATTAATTTATCCCTTTTGTTTTCTATTTTTTTTTCTGTAAAAATGCAGTGCGACTGATGAGTGACTGATGACTTTGCTGAAATTTGTTGAAATAGCTGAAACTGAGTTGTTAAAGCTAAAAAAGAAGGCAGAACATAAGCTGACAGTAACAAAAGGCTAACTAGGATCTAAAAGTAGAAAAGTGCTAGCTAAATGTAGAAAAAGGCTAGCTAAAAGCTAAAGTAGCTAAAAGCTAACCAGAAGTTAAAGGTGTCGGAACTATAGCTAAAATCTAAAAGTACAATAAGAAAACAAAATAGAACAAATATGCTGTCACAATATTCAAAGAAAACAATGTTATTGAAGGAATCGAAGAGAACTTAATCTGTTTCTTTGGCAAAAATATTTGTGAATTGAGCTAAATATTTTGATATATGAATGGCTAAAATAGCTAAAGTATGCAGTAGAAAAAGTAAAAACAGGCAGACAATATTGTGAATGTTGCATTCAAGCAATTAATAAATGCTTAAAATGTTGTTGTGTTTTTGTATTTTTAAGGAGGAAACTGTTAATAACGTGAAATAATTCAAACCTTTGTTTGACAGCTAGAAAATGATTCATTCTGTGTCTCTGGCTCTTTGTATCCCTACACTTCTGTCGTTGCTGCAACGGGTCGAGACGAATAAAGTTGGGGTTTGTTTGAAGGCCACAGGCAGTCTGCATGACTAGGCATCACAATCCTGCCCTTTGACCTCGATGACATCATACGACAGGCTCTTGTGCGTCTTTTGCGAACCGAGGAGGTCAAGATTATTCAGTGGACTTTCAAACAAGTAAAGAGTGAGTGTCGAGGAGCGAGGGGCTCTGACAATTATGTGTTTGCTCTGAGAGGCTGAGCTCAGTGCGTCTTTGTGTGGTCAGTGTAACAGAACTTTTATCACTCTGAGACTGCCTGGGAGAAAAAATGCATATCGCCCTGCTAGCATGTATGTGTTTGACTTTTAATCTCTTCAAACTCTCCACTTCCCTCAACTTATGTCAAGCTTGAAGGCTTACAGTGGGCCCTTGTTTGTCTTTTGTCTTCTTTTCATTGGCAGTGACATTGTTGATAGGGGATTTTTGCATAATTCTTGTAATAGCGTCTGGTAAAATTTGAGCTCTGGCATGAGATTCTGACAGTAAAGTAACCTTGAGAAAAAATAATACAATCTCACGATGTCCTGATATCACAAAATAAAACAAAAATTCAAAAACATATCAGATATATTTTTTAAATTTTATTTTAAAACAGAAATTCAACCAATGTAACTGCTTAAATCACACATTGGTGTAATAACCATTATACTGTGACTATAATAATATCTTTAATATGATCTGATAAAACTGATATGAAGTCAGTTTTACAAATATTGAGCTGAAATTTGGTGTGGTAGTAGCAGAGAGAGGTCCAAAACGTATATTTAAAGAGCTAAGAGATAGCACAAAATCTTTGTTTAAATCTTTAGCATGCGAGGAGCATTCCTTCAAGGAATGCCAGTTTTAAAATCAAAACATAATCGTATACTATGTCTTACACTATTCAAAACATAGGCAATACTATGCATCTTTAAAACATTTTTTTCTGTAAGGCAACATCCACTCAACCAATTCTTAACACTAAACGTGTAAATTATTTGTAACCTTAACCGTGCATTTTTAACAGTTAGTTTTACTGTATCTTTTGGTGAATTGGAAGAAAAAAGAAACGTTGAAAACATTGGGAGGGATAGATTTCAGCATCAGGGTTTGTAGCGTCAGAGTCAAGGAACTGAAACTGTTTCCTCATTTTCACCTTTTTGAGTTTTTGGGGCCGAATCGAATCAGCCACAAAGTTTCAAAGTTCAGCATCACAATGTAGCAAGGAGCTGAATGCCATTTGTAGATGGCCATCACATAGCAAAACAAAAAAGGATCTGTTTCTGTGTTTAAGAAGGGAATCAAATCAGAAAAATATGGTTATTTTATCAACTTTGTGCCTTTTTTGTGAACCTTGATTGTTTTTTCATTTTAAACTGTTGTAGTTCTTCATTCTCTGGCCTGAGACCAGCACTACTGCAGTACACCGACAAACACTGACTGGTGTGTTAAATTTGTATATAAGGGTAAAAGGTAATGTAGCCTTTGATCCATTGAACTGAAGAAAAAAACGTTTAAAATGTTATCTTTTTTAAGTTGTACTCTTCAATTTAAACTACTTAGTTGACTTTTCTAAAAGACACTAATCTGATTTTTTTTCCTTTCAGACCCACACTTTGCTCAACAATCAGGGACCTGACTTTGTCGTGTAAAACTGGTGAAGCTGTCCTTTCATTTTTTTCACATTTTAAAACAGGTTATTGTTCATAAATGTTGTTTGAAGATGGGTTATTACAATAAAAAATGTGTAGTTTCATATACAATTGTAAATACAATAACAAGTTGGAATTAAAAAAGTGAAAAATATCAGACAGACTTATAAAAAATCTTACCATAAATCATTGATCAGGATTTGTTTTTCTTTGACATGATTTGACACTAAAGTCTGACAGTCAGTATGACTTCAGAAATGCTAATGAACTGATGCAGTAAACAACCCAAATCTCAGCTTTTGTCAGACTCATTTGTGGTGCATAAATAAAATATGCTCCCGACCTGGAAACATGACATGAAGCTCTCGGTGATGAACACAAGACTGAGCAAACTTAAACAAATACAAATGAGAAGTACAGCAGTTTTCTTGCATAAAACTGATGCAAGAAGATTTTTATTTTTGTCATTTCTTTCTCATTTGTTGTTTTTATACTCCAGACTTTTCTTTCTACAAGTGCTTTTTTTGACTTTTGTCTTTTGTGGAAGATTATTCAGCAGCAAAGGAGGAATAAATGTAAATGTTTTTACCACCATGATAGTAAAGAGCTTAGTGTTTTTATGTTTTCAAAGGATAACTAGAATTTTACCTTTTCAGTTTGTTTTCTTCATGTGTGTACTTCCATCTTCACTCCGTAACACTTCCACAGAATCAGCTGTAATCTATTCCTGCTTCAAAAAAGTGACTTCTGTTCTTGTAATTTATAATTTTATTTAAAAAAGCACATAAAAAATGCATTATTTACATGGAGCTGATGAAGTTAAACAGTTTTGGTTTGAAAAACATTCCTTTAGACTAAATTTATTATTGTTTACAAAAGAATAAAGTGTAGTTTTAGTTTCAAAACAAGAAAGAAATGCACACCTTTTAAGGTTTTACTTATTATGTCATATTTTTTTGTTACTTGAACTTTTTTTATTTTGTCTCTGTTCTTAAAATAGACATCAAAATCTTATCTTTGATTCTTGCAAAGAAAATCTAAAAGTACAGCCTTAAATTTTATTTTACAAAGTCATCTCTTTTTATGACTTTTGTACACACATCTGCACACACACACACGCACACGCCTGTGCGTACAAACTTTAAGCTCTGTTTCAGCCCAGAGGCACGAGGAGCTCTCAGTGGCTTCGCCTAGCCCCCTCTGGGTCAACAGGGCCAGGAGGTCAAAGGTCAGAAGAGATAGAATGCCCAGGGAGACAAGAGGAGGGAGGGATGTGAGGGCAGTTAAGGAGGAGAAGTGCAGCACACTGGTGGGGGTGGAGAGAAAGCAAACAATGGGGAAGATTTTGGCGGGAAAAACCAGGAAAGAGTCACCTCTTCACAGACAAGACAGTGAGTCAGAGTCTGTTTCTGCTTTTCTGCTGGATGACCTGAGTCACACTCATATGCTTGATGAAAATAACCACGCACGCACGTACACACACAACCAGACCTATGATGTCAGATACACAAATTCAACCCACCTTAGCTACCTGCAGATTAAACATTAGCCATACCACTGGCTCTTGGCCCTCACCTTATTCTTTCTTGCTCCCTCCTCCTCACACCACACTGTTTTTGAGATGATGTCATCCCTTTGGCTGATGGAGTTTTTCCATTACACAGTGCAGTACACTGGTTTCAACTGATAAATACATGTTTGTATAAATTGCCTGTACAAATTTACAGATTCATTCATTTTTTGCTCTTCCACAGATCGAGGTTCAGTCATCATAACTGCACACTAAAGGTATTCACACCTTTCTGTACTAATGGGCTGTCACAAACTCAGTCAGCTCGTTAACCATTTTATACAGCCTCAACCTATTCAGTTATATCGTTTTGGATTAAAAAAATACATTTGCTGAATCAATGAAGTCGTGTGCTTTACAAGCTGTAATGACAAACAGCTGATCATGTCAGGAGGACAGTGGAAAAATAAAGCAGACGAGTTAAAAAGAAAAATGTCATGCCAAACTGCACCACGTGAAGAAAAAAAACTCAGTTTGTGTGTGCATGTGTGTATATAAAGTTGAGTCATAAGGTCAAGGTCCACATTTTTAGGATGATGTCACTTATCAATGACTAATCCTCTCTGCAGCTTTGCAACAAAACAAGACTGGGTGGGAAGGAGGCAAAAAACTGACGGAAAGATTTTAGTGTGTGTTTATGTGCATGATGGGAGTGCAGAAAAATGTGACAGTGGCATTGTTGTAGTTCAGTTTAAATGAATAGTTCACATCTCTTGGGAGTGGGGCTCTGCAAAAGGGTTTTCTTACCTGTTGCAGATAGCTCTTTGAACAACCTCAGTCTGACTGAATTGACAAGCTAAAGGCCAGTCTGATTGGGACCATTTGATAGCGGCTGATGCAAACGTTTCTTTATTAACTTTTACCTCACCTTCAGTTTACTATTATGCAGTTGTCTTGGCTGAAATATGATATTCCTGCCAGACGTGCTACAAGTAGCTGCTGCTGTTGCAGTTTGCGTTCGCAAATAATCATAAATTTTATATAAACAACCAGGATATGCAAAATTGATTGCAGTGTTAAGGTTTGTAGATTAGCACTGGCATGAACCACAATGAAATTTTGGTGATATGAGTTGTTTTAGGATGGCAGCAATTTTCTTCCATCTTTGCTCCACTCAGACTTGCCATCATTTTGGGCATATTGAAATACCAATTCTCAAAACCAAGGCTGTTGAAAGAGCCATTTACAACAGATAAGATATTATTTGTTAATAACCTTTTCAAAGAACCCCAACTCAAAAAAATCTGAGCTGCTGCTTTACTGAATAAAACCAACTCTCCATTAGGTAAGCCATCTTTATTTCTCAAATACTTTATTTTAAGTTACTTGTTAGTTAAGGGTTGTCAAGCAACAGTCAGGGTTCTCAGTGCATTTCCATGAAATTAGTGTAGTTTGACATAACATCCTCAAAAGTGATGCAAATACAGCTTGTGCATGGGCGTTTTTGCAATATTTGAAACACATCTTTCATTCTTTGCCATCCCATCATTTACATAAGCTACAGTTCACAACATGTTACAACAGATTTTAAGTCTTTAATTGGGCACAAAATAATATTTGCTGTGCTAACATAAAGATAAATAAAAAATGCACTGAAAATAATGAGAGCCAAGAGCAACCTTCACCACAGCAGGTATTTAAAGGTGTGCAAACTCCTGCGCTCACATTCACGTTAGCTACCTTGGCAAACACGCGTGTATTCTGAGTCCTTGGACTTCCTTGAAATGAGCAGTATATAAACACGCTTCCATCACCTCCACTTCAGTTAAATAATTAGAGCCCAAGGCCAAATTAAACATCCCCTGGACTCCGGCCTGGGAAATGAACTCATAGCTAAACCCATGACATGGCCCAGTAGACATGAAAGCCCTCATAGAGTGGGCTGTTGTGCGAAAAGAGGGGTGAAAGCAGAGTGACACCGGGCCCGTGCGGATGTGCCAGGAGGGTGTGATGTCAGCAGGGTCTCTGGGAGCTCTGTGAGGCTGTTTGTTGGCTACAGACCCACTATGTACAGCCATGCCAATGCAGGTGTGCTATGGATGCACACACACTCAAAGGTGTGGTAGGATGGGTTGTATATTTCCTACATGTATATACACTTAGTTGTGGTTTATGACAGTGAACAATTAACAATAGTACATCAGACGTTTTGCTTCTCATTTGAGGAGCTTTATCAATTCAAAAAGCAGAGAGTGTGTAGTTCAAGCTTTTAAAGCTGAGATGTTGTATAGACTAGATTCACATGCAGATTACAGTCACTCTCCTTACAACAGAGACTCATTGGGGTCTTTCTGCCTGGCTCACAAATGGGCCATTTTGGTCACATCAATACAGGTGTTAACTAGAGTGAAAATGACTGGGTATCAGGCTTAATACTTCATTGTAGGTTTTTGAAAGCTGAAATCTGAGACCTTCCCCTCTGTTTAAAGTTGATTTCTCTCATTTGACATAAATGGCTTCCTTCATGCCCCTCTTAAACCATTTGTCTGCTTGGTCTAGAGAATATAAATATATTGGTCCTCAAAAGACTGTCCCTTATCCTTAAGGTGTAGATGAACAGCTGAGTCTTGTCCTGAAGAGCCCACTTGTTCATATCCTCTCTGGTGAACTTGATGTTGTTGTCAACAGAGTTGATGTATCTGGTGAATGCCTCTACTACCTTGGTTGGATTTTGACCCCGGTATCGTCCACATATCTAAACCAATGTCTCGGTGTTGTTTCCTTGAAGGAGTTCAGGGCTCTCTGTTCCACTTCCTCCATGTAGAGATTGGCCACAGTGGGTGACCCTGGAGAGCCCATGGCACAACATTTTCTCTTAAATTGGCCCTGGTGTTATGAAATGATGATTAGGTTAAAACTCCTTTGTTTTCCTTCATGGAAATTTGGACTTTATTCCAAATTAGAAGAGGAACTGTAGTGGTTATAAGAACTTTAAAAAGGTTCTCTTAGTTCGAAAAAGGTCAATTGCTCGTTCCGGGTCAAGGATGAGTCTCTGCCTCAAGCAAAGGAGTTCAAGTACCTGGGAGTCTTGTTTATGAGTAATGGTATGATGGCGTGTGGAAAGGATCAAAGAACCAGGGCCTTGTCCACAGTCATCGGGGCATTGCTCCAGTCTGCTGTTGTGAAGAAAGAGTTATATTCTTTATGTACTGTTCCATGTAGGTTCCAACCCTGAGCTATAGTCATGATGTATATATACGTAGATCTGACAGAAAGAACAAGATTTTGGATTCAAGTAACTGAAATGGGCCTCCTCTATAGTTTTAGGGAAAAAGTGAGATGTTCCATCATTCGGGCGGAGCTCAGAGTAGAGCTGCTGCTACTCTGCATCAAAGGGTGTCAACTGAGGCATCAGATGTCTGATTAGGAAGCCTCCTGGGTACCTCCCTGTGCAGGTTTGCCTGCAATATCCAACTGGGAGGAGACGCTGGGCAGATCCAGACTTTGCTAAAGGGCCTATGTATCTTCTCTGGGAATGCCTTGGGATTTCCCAGGAGGAGTTGGAGAGTGTCTCTTAGCTTATTAAAGGGATAGATCAAATCTTTTGAAGAGGAATCTATGGAATGGCTAAGAACAATTGTGATATTACCTGTTGTAGATAGCTCTTTGAACAGCCTCAATTTAAAAAAAAGAGTTTAATTCTGATTAAATTGAAACTGAAACTGAAGTCATTCAAAGATCTATCTTTGTAAGACATTAATTGTTCATAACCTTTCCACTTCAAAAGATTTGAAGATTCAATTTAAAACCAGAACATTATACCCATAGACATCAAGGTCCAAGCTTTAGTTTGTTTGGTTTTTATTCAAACTATATTTGGGACTCAATTGAATCTGTGGGGTCACAATTTCAGCAAAGAAAATACATGTTGAAGAACTCCTGTAGTACATACCCGACACGTGGACCCAGACAAACATATGTACCTGCTGATGGTATGAAATGTCCATGTGTCCATGTTTTCATTACTTAAATTATAAGTTCCTATACACAAAGTTCACAGTCTGTGTCAGTTTGGTTCGTCGGTGAATATCTGCTTCCTCTTGAGTATCCGTTGGCTAAGTCTGTTAACGTTATTCTTTTACAGCCAGTTTAACTTTTCAAATCGAAACTCTGTTTGTCAATGAGACAAAACACTCACACTGATAATTAGACGCAATGATCTTGTCTATACTTGTAATTTTGAAAGTGTTAATTATTGATGCATGAAGATTGTATGCTCAGTAAAACCATAAATGTTCAAAAGGATTCTTATGATGTGTGTGTTGTAATTAAAACATGTATTTAAGTAGTCTAGATCCCAAATACTGACTTAAAAGTGGTAAAACGTTTTGTTAGATATTCTGTTTATCCTTTCTACCTGAGCTATTGTATAGATATATTACTGTTTTTCTCTGCAGTATGGTATTGATTCTTGTGCAGGTATAGACTGTAAGCCCAGGTTGCCAGTTACCAGTGTTCAAATGCATTTTTCCCCCTGAGACACAAGCATTAAGAAGCTTTCAGAACTACTGATTGTGATGTAATTTAGCATGTTCTGTCTCTGACATGAACAAATCTAATCCTGTCTGACATTAAGGATACACAACTTTCACGCTGTGTGTGTTTGTGTGTGTGTGTGATTTATCCACAGTCATTTCTCCCCACAGGCCAGGGAGGAAGTAGATCTCTACTGTCCCCTACTGGAATTTCCGAAGAAAGTACCAAAAAAGTCGAAACCAGCAGCCAGAAGTTCTGATTGTGTATTTGTTAATGAATGCACCACTAGGAATGTAAGTGCATACAGCTACTGTTTAAACAAGCATCAGCGCACCTCTTTGCTCACATCCACCTTATATCATCTACACATAAGACCATTAGCCTCTAAAAAGCTATACAAAACAAATGAATGAACAACAGTGAAGCCCTGGGTTTCTGAAGCTAGTCAACGCTGGAGGAATGACAGCATGGTTTTTGATTTGTCTTGTCGCCTTCCTTGCTGACTGTTCTGATACTTCAGTGTTCCTACCTGAAAAAGATGGGTCTTCACTTGCTGTCTGGTACCAAACTGCAGAAAAGGTAAAGATTAGCATCACAAACTTTAAATGAAAGTCTCCCAAGATCAATGATGTATGTTAATTTCTTAGTTTAATGGATGATTTGTATAAGTTGTTTCTCAGTTCTTATGTGCTTAAGCCAATTAACTAATACTAAATGTCCCATATCCCATGGAACAGAAGGGAGTGGTGGAGTCAAGTGTCTCTGTCCTTTTAAGTTCTTTGCAAAGAAAAAAGGTGTAAAGACCAGACAAAGAGGAGGCACAGGTATGTATTTGTGTTTTCACCAAAGCATGTTACAGACATTTTTTAAGACCTAAGGAAAGCATAAATTGTGAAAAAATAGGGTATTATTTTAATAGCACAGCAAAATAACCGAAAAACAAAAAGCTTCAACTCTTTGCTGACCTGTTCAGCAGTTCTCATGACTTCTCACACACGTATGAAACACTCACACAGTTCAGGAAGTGAACCTCATTACCTTCCCACCCACCAAGTATGAAACGTATTCTAAAAACAGAACAGTCTACACTTTACACAGATTTACACAGAGAGGCCTTTCAGCGATGCCCTCCACAAACAATCCACCCATCCATACAGAGACACACCCAAACAGGCTCACAGCTCTTCATGTTAGAAGTCCAGTTTTCACTTATTGCTGTCTGTCTATCTGTTTGATTCTAACAGCTTCATGTTAAAGATCTGTTTTATTCCAATTTGTTTTTAAAAGTACCAGAGCAATGAACTCTTTCACTGACCTGTGTTGGGGAGGATGCTCAGCTAATATCACACCAAATTTTAGCTCAACATCTGCAAAATTGGCTGAGTTACAGAGATTTATGTGTTTGCTAAGGTGGCTTAGCTGTAGCAGCCATCTTGAATGTGGTTGAGACTAAGAGATAATCACTTGTAGATATAGATCCAGTGGTTCATAAGATATTTTGCTAATATGACAAACAAAGACAGAACGATCAAAAACACTATCTCCTACCTTTCACCTTTAGCAGCAGGCAATAATTAGCCTTATCAAATGATCAAAAGAGTTTTATGGCTATTGTGAACTCAATGAAAATTGCAAATTGTCTCAAAGAAGTAAAAACTACGTGTATACCTGCTTAAACCATTAAAATATTGTCTATTGAACAGGACTTTGAGGCTTTCAGTAATTGATAATCATAAATTCAACATGTGGCTGTAATAAAGCCTCAACAAACAAAAACTAGATAAAAACTTGGAGTTTGTGATAACCTGTGCTAAGGGCTCTTCATGCTGCTGGGAGGCAGACTGACGTCGCCTCCTCCTGGTGAATCTGGGTGATCCATTATTCGACAAAATGTTAAATTATGGCCATCTTACGCCACCAGATTTTAACTTTCAGATTTAGAAAGCTGAACAAAATGTCTCTATGCTAAAGAGATATGGACACAATAAAGGATTTTTTAATAAAATCATTAAAACAAAAAAACTAAACTAAACGAAAATAGATAAATGAACAAATAAAATACAGCTATAAAATTTCATTTTGGTGCTCAGGTGAGAAGGGAATTAAGAAAACAACCAGATTATAGACAGGTTATTATGTTTGGTGTTGCTTTGAATGAGTTGTTTTTAATTAGTGACAATATATACACATTAATTTAAGATAATTTTCACTTTTTTATTACCCATTTAAAAAAACATACTTTTTTTTAGCACTTTGAATCGCCTTGTTGCTGAAAAGTGCTATATAAATAAATTTGACTTGACTTGACGGTTATTTTCTAAAATATGCCATGAAAGCCCCACAAAAAGTACAAAACTCTTCACAAAGTAACAAATTTCAAGCTGCTTCAGTAAGACATTCTCATTCAGAGGTTAACCTTTAAAAAAAAATCACCATTATTCTTTCTAAACATTAGATTTCTTTTATTAACATGTAATGAGGCATGACACAAAAACGTTGAACACTGGTACGGGGTCTGCTGCCCTTGTTTAGATCTAAAATCCTGCTCTCACAGATTCTGGCTTCAGTCAGCAACAAGAATCCTGATAAGCTCTGCCTGAAGATAGAAAGTGGTTCATTTTATCTCTGGCTGCTCAGAGATATCATCTCTGCACAGCCAGAAGAAAACACACAGCTCATCTGAAGAAACACATACGCACTTGAAGCGTTTCTGAAAAATAGGGGCTGCTGATAGGGGAGGTCTGAATGTAAAAATAAACAGAAAGAAACACGGATGTTGCCAAAACACTCAGATTAGACAGCAGTTGGGGAGGGGAGAGAACCGACACCTGACAGAAGGAAGAGGGGGAGGAAGGAGAGAAAGGTGGGAGTTAAAACAACTGTGAGCACGTTCAAGTTTGACATTCACTTCGACCGAACTTCAGAAGACAAGAGATGCTTTGTCCAGACTTGTACATTCAGCAGCGTAGACAAAATTTGCAAGAGAAAACTGTGTAAACATTTTGCCTACACAGCAGTGGCGTTTCGGTAAAACACATGGCGAAACCTAACCCTCTTCTGAGCTCCACAGCTCTATATCGCATCCACCCTCGTATCTAAACCTCAGTTTTAGTTTGCTGCTGTCATATTCAACAAAAAACAGGACAAAAAGTTTCATTTTTGAAACTGAAAACTTAAACCTTTTAAAGTTCCAGTTTGCTAATTAACTTGTATTTTCATGTTTGTAATGAAGATATCAAACCCCACAGAGATCTTTGTTCTTCGGCACGGTTGACCTGACAAAAATAACAAGTCTTTGTCCAACATGTTACTGCAACAATCTGAACTGAATCGGGTAATATGGTCAAGCCGTCTTTGGAGTCCATAAACACAACTTGCTCGTTAAAATATGCAACGCAAGTATGGAAACAGCTTTCCAAAGCCACTCAGAGCACTGACGGTCATCTGTCAGCCATTGTTCTGCTCCTAATCCCACCATTGACAGTGAGGTTCATTTCCACTACTGGGGGCTCTGATTTAATCAGTGGGCCTAAATTAGCCCAGGGCAATTAAAACACCCAGCAAACGGTTAATTAATTGACCTTAGCGGTCATTAAATAATTTGTGGATACAATACAGGATCAATGGTCACCAGCGACCTTTCATGTTCACAACAGATGGGCTGTAGCCACTTAAATGAAACTGTAACTGGGTGACAGCGGAGATGGCCTGAAATGTGCTTTATTTCCCAGACAGATGGATACGTACAGTCCCACATCCCCCGCCCTGTCCTCCCTCTTCATGGCATACCCCACCTAAAATGGCAACTATTTTTATTTTTACAGTGAGGTTCGGACGGAGCCTAAGAATGACAACGTCCCTTTTCCATTAAGTTCATCTGTGTCCCCTTGTGTTTATTCTAGAAAGAAATGAAATTTAGTGTCAAATCTGGCATTTTGAGAAGTTGCAAATTTAGCTGCAGCTCCCAGTTTAGGTAATTGATTTGCTGACAGTTCATTGTTTGTAACTAAACAATTAGAGAACAGAACAGAGAAAAGCAGCCCATATTCGCTTTTAAGAAACTCGTCAAATAGAAAAGTTTGAGTGAAGAATTTTTGCTGAAATTGGGCATTTTTTATAGCATTTTATTTCAGTAGATAGAGAAAAAGAAAGAAACCAACTTGGTATTTACAGATTCACTGATATCTAAAATTATGCCCATCCAAAACAGCAAGAATTAAGTGATCTTTCCACCGTCTGTTGAAACAAAGTTGTTTCAGATTGCATGTGACAAATATTATACAATCTTAGTCTCAATTGTAAATGCAGTACACACTTTTACAATGTAACTTATTTATTTATTGTAATGTTTTTTGTGTATATTCCCCTACATGAAGGTGAGGTTATTTTATAGAAACTATAAGTATAATCCTTAGGAGCTAACCTATGCAAGTAAGTTGGTTGTCAGTTTTTTTCTTTCTTTTTGTTTTTGTGAGGCAGCTGCACTCGGTAAGACATCAACCTCTCTTGAACCCAAGATTGTCCCTGACCTCAGCGTGGCCACAGCTGAGGACAAAGAAACTCTGCTTTCTAGTAAATCAGCCTCCTTCCTCCTTCCTCCTCCTCCTCCTGTTCTTCCTGCTCCTCATCCCTGACTTCTGGTCATATAGACTCATCAGCCCATCCCCCAGTCAAACACAACAACACAACTTCCAGCACACAAGCAGCCAGTCAGCTGATTCTATAAACACTGTAGATGACAACAGCTTGGTTAACATAATAGAGGAGAAAATGCCTGTCTCCATATGAGAAATGTTTCTTTTGTTGTGTTTTAAGATATTTTAAATATTGTGTTTTGGATTAGCTTTGTGACTCGTAGACTGGGTAATGTCAGGTCAATTTTTAGTTTAGTTGTATCTACTGGTAATTTGTAAAATATTATCTCCTCTAGTTGAATTGAGTTTTTTTTTTAGTGTCATAGAGCTGAAACCGTTTGATTTTTATTCATCACGGATATTCAGTATAATCAGAATACACACTCAAGCTCAGAGTTGCATCAAACTGAAACAAATACAAATGTTTGATAAACTATTTAATTAAATACTTTAATTTATCTGCAATAAAAAAGGGCTGCAGTGGCTTGGTGGTCAGTGCTGTCATCTTGTAATCCTGAGGTTGCAGGTTCGAGCTCAGCAAGGGCATCTGGCGTAGAAACAACTTACCAAATAGTTCATGTGAGTTTGCTTGCTGTGGCAACCCCTGAAGAAGGGAGCAGCTGAAAGAACTTTCTATAAGAACCTTTTTATTTAACCATAATAAAATAAATAAGTGCATGTTTTCAAGTATTTTCCCCAAAGAGGGAAGAGTACATGCAGCCTTCAAACAGAAAGCTCAGTGTTTTTTTTTTTTTTTGTAGAGATTCACCTTTGTTAAGCTGTCACTCAGAGCATTTCTTGCTGAAGTTGTCTAATTTTCATGTTGGTGCCATTTTTTCAGTCTGCAAATAACCAAGAAAAAAAAGGAAAGAGAAGCTTTATCTTTCCTAACCTTTCACTGTGACATCTATTTTCTTTACCCGCTTCTCCTGCCTAACAAAAGCGATTACTGCACAAAAAGGGCAGTTTGTAAAACGTAGTCACGAAATGTTGCTGATGATAATGACTGTGACTGAAACAGAGCTGAATCAAGAGGCAGGACAGCAGTGAGACATGGAGATCTACAACTTTTCATGCTTAGTCTAAATATATCTGAGTAAAACCAGGTTTTAATCTGAAAAGCAAATAGTAAATTAAAGCTTGTGCTCCCTATCTAAACAAAAATGCACCAGGTTAAACATCCAGTCCATAAAACAAGGCATGTGTCTGGTTTATACAATCTTTAAATAATTGGTTCCTTGTTTGTTCATCTTGGGTCAGCTGCACTAAAGATGTCATGAATTACTACATCATTATTGTACATTTAAAGCATACACCACAATCCTGAAAAGAAATTGTGAGTTACAATGACATTTATTTGAAAGCAGCAATGCATTATTGTTCTTTTATAGATTTAAATGCAGATATTATTATATATGTATGTTGTATTCCATGCTGTCTTCTGAACAGTGCATTTGCTTCAGTGAAATTTAAATGCATCACATTGGTAATTATGTAATTTCTGTATTGTCTATATCCAAACTCCCATACACAAACACACCCTCACCCCCCTCTCTGTGGCAGCACCAACCAGCTGTCTTTCCTTCAGCTTTCAGCTGATGGAGAGTGGGGGAATAGGGAGGATGCAGGGGAAAATGGGGGAGGGTTGAGGGGGTAACAGCTGAGCAGATGAAGTAGCCACTCGTGGGTTTGCAGGGGACGGGCTTTTTCTCAACCCCCCGCAGCCGTGCAGCTGCTCATGCACCAGCTGTCCCGATGATCGACCCAAACAGAGCAGGAACTTCCTCTCTGTGTTGGTTGGCTGAGGAAGGACTTCAGGTGCTGCAGTGTTGTCTTCACTGTGTGGAACAGCTGACACAGTCTGAATGCCCCCACTTCCAGCACCATCCAGACCAAAACTATCCCAGACAGAACATGTGTGGAAGTGCACTGGGTTTTCTCCTGAACATCTGACGACTGGCTCACATAAAACAATGTGTTTAACTGATGGGATCTGTTAAATTTTAGATATTAAATATATACAAGTTCATAAAACTGCCTATCTATACCATACATTCATATAGTAAAAAAATCTAAACTAAAAGTTTCCCTTTTAATAACAATAATGGTAATCATAATAATTTTTGTTTTGTGATGGACTGGTGACCTATCTAGGTGGAGATAAGCCTGAACAAGGAGGTAAATTAAATGAGTGAATTGATAAATGCAGTTTGTTTGTGTCTTTTAAAAAATTCAAGGGCATCTGGCTAAATCATTTGCAATTCATAAAGTAAAACAAAGTAACATTAGGTCTGAAAACCACATAAAGTAGAGTTAAGTCCCCTTCACACTGAATTACAATCTGTTGGACTGTGGATGGTCTTATCAAAGTCTTCAGGTGGGTATGGAGAAGGCAGTGGGCTCTCCAGTATGGGTGATAGAGCGTGATAGGTCTACAATG
The DNA here is from genome assembly GCF_001649575.2 of Kryptolebias marmoratus. Taxonomy (NCBI): domain Eukaryota; kingdom Metazoa; phylum Chordata; class Actinopteri; order Cyprinodontiformes; family Rivulidae; genus Kryptolebias; species Kryptolebias marmoratus. The sequence continues at coordinate 7,578,269 of NC_051440.1, read as the reverse complement.
GTTTTGAGCATGAACAAGATGTACGTAGAGAGAGTGTGGTGGTTTGTCATTGTGGTAGCAGTGTATCTGGTTCCTGGGTGGACACTGTGGGAACTTGGGGGCAGCCTATCCATGACGTAAAACCCAAAAATTGAGCATAAATGACCACACTGGCCTAGGCTCCGACTGTGATCATGGAAACAACCCAGCACAGACGTGACACTCGTAACTGCATCCTGACATGGTCTGAAAGAGTCGTGCCAGGGCGGGCGTGTAGAGCTTGCAGGGGCACAGGAGAGTGTCTCAGAACTGAACCAACCTATATGGTGAAAGAATGCACCAGCATCATGACTGACTTCACACTGAAGGAGGTTTTCCAGAATTTGTTGCGATTCAGCCACAATCTAATAGGAAGGTCTCAGAGAGTGAGGTGGGATCATCGTCCAGTGTGAAGGGGGCCTTACATAGAACTAGTCTGAAAAGGTGGGCTTTGAGGAAGGTTTAAAATGTAAAGATAGGTACTGGGAGAGAGTATTTTTGTTTTCTTAAATAGGGGGTAGTATGGCTAGTTCTCTGAAACCATCTGTGGACTGGTGGTGAACAGCGTGAAGAGCTGGAATGAACAAAAGGATCGAGGAGATTGGGCTAAAAAATGTTTGATGCATTTCAGAGAAGAAAGAATAATGTTCTTCAAAGTGAGAATGAGAATCTTAAAATCAATGTGATATTAAACAGAGAACCAGCAAACTGATAAAGGATGGGTGGGATGTGGTGAGTGGATGAGACTCTGGTGAGAGGACCAAAGTTTAGGTCCAACCGGAATTTCCAGAGCCTCTCGCACAGTGACTGCTGGGGATAGGCCCTCCCCGCGACCCGGAATGGAGAAGCGGGTAAAGAAAATGGATGGATGGATGGATGGATGGAGTTTCCAGACGGACTTGTGCAGCAAACAAAAGAAGAAGGAAGTGCAGTAATCAATATAATGACAGTAAAAAAGAAAGAAAAAAGGTCTGTTCTTTGAAATGGATGCTGTTGGAACTCGTGGACCTTTCAGCTTCTTTTTAAACCATTTTAGGTTTTGAAATTCCCATTTGGTTGCACAGAGCAAGACGTTTATTTATTTGCCCATTGATTTATTATTATTAATAACTTACATGTGAAGAGAAATGTCAGAAAGGAGGCTCTGAACTCTTTGTTATCCACAGCCTCTCTTAAGTGTCCAAAACATCTAAACTGCCTAAACTGAAAAATCATTTCTGAAGTTACAAATTTTAGGGAAGAAATCAGCTCTTCATTAACATGCTGCACTTAAACGCACCATTTAGAACATGTCGGAGCCTGAACACAAACTGTAGAAAGTAGATTTTGCCTGTAAAACGAGCTACATGTTTCTCAGCCTGACCTCAGCTGTGGTGACTTTGGTTCCACTAACTGAATCCATTAGCACAGCTGGATAAACAGACCTGGGGGACTAAGACTAATATATCAGCGTATAGAGACGGGATGCCCGTCTTACTGCCTGATTTATTTGAGCTTCTACTCAGCTCGGATGCATTTGCTATATGTTTATGCAAATTTTTTTCAGAACATATACAAACCCACCCAGATACTCCCATTTGATCGAAGGTTGCTTAGATAACCAGTTTTATCTTACAGCGTTGTGTTTAGGTCTCAGTAATGCAGCATGTTTGGTGATTGTTTTATTTTTACACATAAATAGTCATTGAAAATGTTCTTCTTATTGTGCTTGTTTTATATGAAACTGATTTCTGTTCAAGTAGATGTATGTTTGTGTTACAGTCATATCTAGGGTTTCAAAATGTGCACGTTTGTCTGTTTTAGTGAATAAAAATATGAACTGAAGAGCAACCAGAGGATTGTATTTCAGCTCCTTTATGTGAGGGGTTAAATGGAGCGGAACCATTGATCAGGTGTCCAAGCACATTTTGTGATGTGTGTGTGTTTGTGTGTGCGCATGTGCATGTGTGTGTGTGTGTGTGGTTGAGACCCCAGATGGTTGATGGATGGGAAGTGTATTTATGGGCTTGGGTCAGGCAGGAACACACCAACATGCCTCTGGTGGGAAACTAAGGGTCGGACCTGCTGACATGACTGTTGGGTTCCTGGGTGTTTCCTGTCTGTGGTTGGGGTTGCTGTTTCCCTGTCCATCCTTCAGGGGGCGCCGGGCAGTCATTCCTGGAGGGCGTGGACCAGCTGATATTCATCACCTGCACTGCATTATCTCGTTTGGAGGAGCATAAGAGGAGGAGGCAGCCTACACACCAGTGCCAGAGTGTTTTGCCAGTTTTGGTATTACAGGCCACCTGAAGTTCTCCAGTGATCGAACTTTGTGAATTTCTAGTGATTCTTTGTTTTTTGTGCTTCCATAGGAACTCTCACTACAGAAGCAGTGAACCCCTTAGTGGAAACCCAGCGCAGAACCTCTCCTTGTGACGCCGGTGGATTTTTGCCCACCGGATGCCCAAGTCCCTGAATCCCACCTTGGTGATCGGATCTCCACGCTCGCTGCCCTCCTCTCTCCGGCCATAACGAAACCCGCCCAGATCT
>NC_051440.1:7506264-7561625 GCF_001649575.2 Kryptolebias marmoratus | reverse complement strand
TGTTGGGTTCCTGGGTGTTTCCTGTCTGTGGTTGGGGTTGCTGTTTCCCTGTCCATCCTTCAGGGGGCGCCGGGCAGTCATTCCTGGAGGGCGTGGACCAGCTGATATTCATCACCTGCACTGCATTATCTCGTTTGGAGGAGCATAAGAGGAGGAGGCAGCCTACACACCAGTGCCAGAGTGTTTTGCCAGTTTTGGTATTACAGGCCACCTGAAGTTCTCCAGTGATCGAACTTTGTGAATTTCTAGTGATTCTTTGTTTTTTGTGCTTCCATAGGAACTCTCACTACAGAAGCTGTGAACCCCTTAGTGGAAACCCAGCGCAGAACCTCTCCTTGTGACGCCGGTGGATTTTTGCCCACCGGATGCCCAAGTCCCTGATTCCCACCTTGGTGATCGGATCTCCACGCTCGCTGCCCTCCTCTCTCCGGCCATAACGAAACCCGCCCAGATCTCGTCCGCCCTCCAGAGCTGCCCCACCACCATAAGCGAAGCAGCAACACTCGACCTCAAGTAATCCGCCCAGGATCCTTCAGACTCCCCCCCCGGTCCGTATCATCTCAGCTAAAGTAAGAACGTTAAGTTTTTTTCCAGCAGTTTACCATTTCCTCCAGTCATCGAACTCACCATACTCTTTCACCCTTAGCTCCAACCAGAAGCATCGAATCCTCTCCGGACCAGTTTTTCCCCTTTTTCTGTCATTCTCTGCAATAAATATAATTACTGATTTCCCTTGTACTGTGGGTGTTCTTGCATGTGGGTCAGACGATTAAAACCCAACATGACAATGACTGTACGCCCAGCTAACCCTAAATTAAATTACGTGGCAATTTCATAAAATGTCACTTCAAATTAAATCACAGTTGGATTTAATTTACTGAAATTAGACAGTGAATTTTAAATTGTTGGCTAATTGATTTGTTTTTTCTTCTCAATGCTGCTGCTTCTACTTTTGTTTAATGAGTGCAAAAAAAAAAAATTCTAACTATAGTCCAAAGTGAATAAACGATTGGCAGATGTTAAAGTGGAAAAAAAAAGTAAAACCCTAAAATTGTATTGAACTACCTAAAACTCCTAAGGTAAACTGGCAAACTGATTGAGAAATTGATATGAATTAATCATTTATATTTCTAAAATAAGATTTATCAAGAGACATTAAGTCCTGTCGCATATGATCGAGATAACCTAATGAGATATATCCAGAGCTGCTTGAAGGTTTGAAGCTTTTTTCCATATTCTTGCATGGAAATGAATTAAAACATAACCTTGCCATTTTGACTTAATTAACGAGGGACATTACACACATCTATCATCCACATTGTAATATTTCAAAAAATATACAAAGAAATGGTTCCCTTCATTTGAATGTCAACGTGACGCTACCATTTGTTTCGTTTCTGTAGACTGTTTAATGCTTTATATAATTATTCTTTCAGGCGTACATGTTGGAAGTCTCTTTCAGAACTTTTCATCTATTTTCTTTTTTGTTAAGTTTGCACAGCTGCCATGCTTGATCCCAAACAAAAAAAGGAAGCTCTTTTAGCATATTAAACATTATTACATTATTGGTTGTGAACTAACACTTAATTCAGACATCAGGGTTTTTTTTGGTTCTAAAAATCCAGTATTTTGTCATTCTTTTTACATATCTTTCATCTACATTTGTCAGCATGACCTTCAACCTTAAAAACTTTACAAAAGAATCTTCAGGCCTTTTGTGTGTGTGTCCATGTATTTGATACACTGTGGGGACAATTTTCCTAACATATACTACCTTGTGAGGACCAACTGCTCCTTGTGGGGACCAAAGCCTTGTCCCCACGAGGAGAAATTATGTTTTTGGGTTAAGGGTTAGGTTTAGGACTAAGGTGTGAATTGAGTTTATGTTTGGTTTGGGGTTAGGTATGTACTGGTAATGGTTAGGGTTAGGGTAAGGGTCAGGGTTAGGCTGTAGTTAGGGTGTAGATATGAATGGAAGTCAATGGAAAGTCCCTGCAAAGATAGAGAGACATAACATGGGTGTGTGTGTGTGTCTGTCTAACACTTATTTTGTAAATTGAAAAAAAAAAAAAGTTAGTATAGACTTTGTGGTAATTTTTCTCAAGAGTCATAAATAAAATCCTGGTTTTCATTTGTTTATTTCAAGTTGTTTTATTTTCGTATGGTGATGTTGAGGACCAGAGTGAGATGGCTTAAAGGGCCGTTTCTGGCCCTTCGGCTTTAGTTCCCCTGGGTGTGACCTAAAAGAAGAATATAAAAAGAACAAATTTAAACAAACAAACAAACCAAAAAACATTGTTACCACAAGTTTATTGATAAAACTAACCCATGATTACACGTTTGCAACGGATACAAGGATATCACAATTTTTTTTATTTTGTGTGATTTATTGCAGAAAAAACTGCAATAGTTTCTGGAAGTTGTGCTTTTTGGACAGTAGCCCAAGAGGTGAACTTTAGGACTTGGTATTTAAAGATAAAATGATATTACAGGGTGGTTCTGTCAGATGGCACTTTCTCTATATGTTGGTGCGGTGCCTTGTTTTAAAAGATTATATGAGTCAGAAGTAGAGATAAGTCCTCGCTAACAGGCCAAGAGCGCTCTGATGCTGTGATTCATCGGAGTAAATAGAGCTCAGTTGGAGATTCCTCTGGCTAACTGATTTATCGGGTTCCTCTAACCAGCAACACCTCAGTTGAACCCATCCGTCACAGTGGACCCTGGACTGGAAACCTCTAAACCAGGGGTGTCAAACTCCAGGCCTTGAGGGCCGCTGTCCTGAGAGGTTTAGATTTTTCTGCTCCAACACACCTGATTCAAAAGGTTTAATTACATCCTCACCAAATCATCAAGTTCTCCAGGAGCATGGTAACAAGTCATCTACTTAAACCAGGTGTTTTAAAGCAAAAACACATCTAAAACATGCAGGAGAGCGGCCCCTGAGGAATGGAGTTTGACACCCCCGCTCTAAACCAACATGGGCTGAGTGTCCATCACCAGTCACCTGTCACTGCAGTCACACCTCAGCAGCACTAACTCCAGCTGGCCTGCTGGAGCTGGGCGTCCCCAGTGTGTCAGGCTGCCTCTGCTGGGCTGTGATAAGGGTTGGCTGCCATAAGGCTACTTTTGTTTAGAGTTTAACAAAAAAAAAATGCAATGGAATGTGGGACACTTTTATTTAGGGGAAATGAGCCTTGCAGACATCAAAGGAAAAAGGCATTTAGTTGAAAGAAGAATATTTTACTCTTTGTTTGGACCAGAGCCAAGGATCAGAAGCTTTAATGAAGGTGGCCCTAATGAGCCTTTTTTACCAGACCTGTTCTTTTTAGCTCATTTTTTCTCCTTTTAATTTTTCTCTCTTGTCCTGAGACATCTTTAACAAATAACTAAAAAAAACAAGAAAAGATTGAAAAACAAATCTTTGGGCTGCATTTAACAGTATTTCAAAGTAACCTTACAAGAGAAATGGCACTATTTGCAAGTACGTAGTATGCAAGTAGCATAGTTAATTTCTTTAAATTTTACTTGTTAAACAGCCAGACTTTCTAGTAAAATTCAGGTTTCCTGAAGGTTTTCAAAGTTTTGTTTGTTTTTCCTGTGCACTGTGGCTTCTTTTGTACTCTTTTTCAGTTCAGTGTGTAATTATGTTATTTGTAGCCACTTGGGTCTGCCTTCATTCAAAAGATGACCCAGTGTTGTGTTAACATAAAACATACAATCTGGCAAAGAATTCATTTTAAAATAAATGTTTTTGCACCTTGCTATCAACAGCTTGTCGCAAATGTACAATTGGTTCTCATTTCATTAGCTGAATTTATGAAAAACAATTTGGCACTAATAAAGTAGTACTTTAACACCAATAAGGTGGGTCCCAAAGATATATTAAAAAAAAGTTTCCACATGATCAGCTGAAAGTGATGAAACTTTTTCCTCTTCCTGAGAGACATAATTTTCAGATATTGTTCACCTGTAGGTCGCTGTTTAGGCCTTATGCTTCTTAACTATGGGCCACTTTCCTCCATGTTTAAATTAAGATCTTTTTTTACACAGCATTGAGGCTGTGCTATGTGATGTGAACATCTCGTCTTTTTTTTTCTTAGATAAACCCAAGTAAGCCCTGTCATTTATAAAATATAATCCTTTGTAATCCTCTGTTCTATTAGTTACAGTCCAGAGATTAGTTGAGATTATCTATGATTTTCATCTCAAGAAAGTATTGACAAACTGATTTAGTGCAGAGCACAGAGCAAGTGCAATTGATCACCATCTGGTTAAAAAACAAGGCCAGGATCTCCCACCAGCTGTCTGTCCATGAGTAAAGTTCAGTCAGGTCCATCGAGGATGAGTAAAGATTTGTGGCACAACCACCACAGTCGAAGAAGTCCCGTTAAGACTGTTTGATGAAATGTGTTAAACTTGTCACCTCATTACCCCACACAGCAGGATCCTGTTAACTCACCCAGGAGATCACGGTGTGAAGTCATGGTGCTGTGCTGCTCTGTGATGCTTTAAATGTCACTTCCTGTGGTCAGAAAAGTGACAAAGTCCTCCTCACCACTCACAGCAGTTGATTGTACGCAGGAAGCTTCAGTGGAGCCATTTCACTCTGTCACCAAATGACATCAACTTAGGATGTTTACAAGAGACGTGAGAGAAACTCTGTAAAATTGTTAAGACAAATGGAACGGATTATAGATATATCAGGGTTCAGGTGCTGGGCTGTCTTGACCAAATAAACAAAAGTTCAAACAGAAAACGAGTGGATGTGATAAGCTGTATCAATACCCTCTGACAGCAGAAGCTCTTATTGGAACAATTATTATCTTACCGTTTGTAGATTGCTCTTTAAATGACCTCAGTGTGAAAAATAATGGCGAGCTAATGGCTAGTCCGAGTGGGGCCATAATCAAAGTGTATTGGCAGCAATGTCAAGGTTCATAAAATAGAGTTAGCATGAACCACTGTGTGATGGCTGGAGGTAGGCACCAGCTCCCCCCGACCTGAAAAGGAGAAGGGGAAAAAGCAGATCCCACTGGGACTAGATGTCAGCTTGTCAGAATTAAACTAATTTCAGCTTCCTCAAAGAGCTATCTACAGCAGGTAAGATATTAATTGGTCCTATCTTTTCCACAGAACCCCACAACAAAAGAACTAAACTATCAATTTAAAATCCTATTTGTAACATATTAAAGAAACAATAAATAAATAAATATCATGTCTGAAAGCATCTTGAATTTGCCTAAATACCAATCATTATGACATGGTTTTAGAAAAGACATGTTTAAATAACATTTAACTGGACTTTACTGGAAGAAAATAAAATGACACAATTAAGCAGACTCAGAATCATTCCATGTGGAAACACATAAAGACAACTGTTAAAGCGTCATCAGGACCCCACACTTAGACAGAGACAGTGGAGGACCTCAGCTCTCTGTTGACATGTGGATGGAAGTGACAGGCTCTGGTGGTCACCACATCCAGCAGTGTGCAGACCACACAGGAGAAGTGAAACCCTCCGCTCACACTCAGTGAGCCAAGGAAAAACAGGGTGGGTTTGCTGTCATCTTCCTGTTGACGTTCATTTGGTCCTCTTGAACAAAAGATCCACCTACTGACCACCCGATGAGTCATGCCACACACTCCACAGTAATGTTTCAAGCAGATCTCTGGCTTCACACAGCCAGCTGTACAGCAGTTAGACCCAAAGTGAGAGTCCTGCAGGAACAGAAACATAGATTTATGCTTCAGACATATAGAAAACTAGCTTTCCATCAAAGTTTGCCAAAAGTTAAATTTTTGGGCTTGTTTTATTTATTCATTTATTTATTTTTAATAGCATGTATCATCTGATATCATCTGATGATGTTGCCATAATAACACCTCACTCAAACAGCAAAACACCCACCCAGATTTGCACTAAGCACAACGTCAGCTCACCCTTTTTGCAAAACACTATACATATTTAACTACTTAAGTAAAAAAAAGATAGAATGACGTCACTTCCTGACTTTTCAAATGCCCGGATCAGTGAATCAGTTCTAACCAAATAATCACACATTAGTCAAACATATATGTATGTTCTTAATTGAAAACACACCAATCAACTATAAGCACTGTAAAAAAACTGGTTGTGGGTGAGTTCACTTGTTTTCCTCTCTTGACTACCTAGGGAAAAGAAGAAGGAAGACTTGAGGAAGCACACAGAAAGAATCAGAGGACCAACTTTATTAAATAAAATGCATGTAAGATAAGCAAGAAGATGATGCCTAGACTAGAGATTTTTCACCTACAGTAGCTGTAATTACTGTGTGTGTGTTTGCATTTAACAGGACGAATAATTGGTGAGCCTATTCTAGTAAGAAATCTATGCTGTATTTTGTTCCGACTTCCATGCTGACTGACTCGAATAAATGCTAAGAAATAAATCTTTTCAGCCGTCTGCAGCATTGGTGATTGTTGATTTTATTTGTACTTTTTCTGTAAACCTCACAAAGCAAAATATCATTTAGTTTCTATAAATTAGTCTTTATATTTTACAAAAAGTGTTTCAGTTTGCAAAAAAAAATACAGGGTGTTTTTCTAATTGGCAGTGTGATTGTGTTAATTGTGTATTTCAGAAAGAAATGACTCTTTTCTTTGCAAAGTTTTGCCTAAGCAATTAAAAAAGAGGAAGATTTCAAGCTTCAAAGATCTAAAGGCCCTGTTCAGGCCTTTATCTGTCTTGGGTGATTGTTTTGCAGGTAGATTTGACTGAGAGCGTTCACGCCTGGCTGTTGAATGCCAACCCTAAAACATGTTTCTGCCACCTGATGTCAATTGCTTGCTCTGTATGCAGATGCAGAGTTAAATACCAGATCTGAACGGGGTCAGAATGGGGGGAAAGTAGTCACAAAAAAGGTACATCCCTCAAAAGCATGGAAAAGTTTTTTTTTTAAATTTTTTTTTTAACAATAATGATGAAGAACCCTTTGATTTCTGTAAAGGTAAATTGCTGCATTGTTATACTGTATGCAGGTCAATAACTTTAACTTAAATATTTCCATTAAATGTCATCAATATCCCTAACACAACATCTTGCAATCTTGTGTCCTGTTTGTTATTTCTCTCTATATAACTATATATATTGCATTAATGTAGTTTAACTTTATCTAGAAAATACAGACCATGTGATGGGAGATATGCAAAATTGCATATAAGTCAAACAAATTTCCTGTATTATATTATAATTGATTTGGTTTCAGGCCTGGCCACATTCTTGAGGCTTTTTGATGAGCCTTACCAGAACCCAATTTAATCCTAAATGGGGGAGTGGTATGTGTGCGTATATGCGTGTGTGTGTGGTGGTGGTGGTGGTGGTGGTGGTGGGGTGGGTGGACATAACAGATGGAGACATGGTTGCATTCCTGAGCAGTTGGAGTCAACAGCACAGCAGATGCATTGCTTTTATTTTTCCATGTTCTCCGGGTCATTTGGAGGTATGGCAGCCCGAGTGGGACAAAGAGCCAAGGGCAAACATGTTGGCTTTGTGGGGACAACAGCTGGGAGGAACTGACCAGGCAGTCGTTTCACTTCATTAAAGACTCAGCGTGAGAGCAGCAGAGCTTTTCGAGCTCTCCCCACTCTCCTGATCGCTACTCCTCCCTCCTGTCTGCCGTTACACCCTCAGACACACACACACACATGTACACACCTTCACTCACTAGAGCTGGTTTGAAGTGTGAACTGAAAACACAAGGAGTCTTTCCACAGTGATTTAGAAAGAAAAAAAAAATCTGTACACTTGGATGGGTTGTCAAAATAGTTCAGCATCTTACTTGATACAACTGATCAGGCGCACCTTGGATCAAGTTTACTGTTTTTGAGGAATTTTATTATCAGTTTGGACAATTTCTCTCATCTCCCCTAATCTTTTTTTCCAGATGTAACCTACTGTTTCATGAGGAACAGACCAACATGCACTCATCACTAAGCAGCCCGTTGTGTGTATTCTAGCTCATAAAAATCCAAAAATAAACATTGTCCAACTTACACACAAACACATGTCCGCCCTTTTGGCTCTATAGTATAGCTCGATAATAGCCAATAACTTCATGATTTGCTCTTTGAGTGAGTGATGGAGCGACCCCCCCTCAGAGCCACAAAAGAAAACACCTGTTAGAATGTGATTAATCCTGGCCAGCGGCGCTGCTCTCTGGGCTCTTAGGGGCCCAGTCTAATCCACACTAGGGCACCGGGCCAAGGCCAGGGCAGATTATACCCCTCCCCACTCCCACCCCTCCCGATCCATCCGTCCAGGCGCACACACCTCTGAGTCTGCCTCCTATAACAAGTGTTTGAATTGGTTTCCTAATTCGCTCAGCCACCTTCCCCCCTCTGCTTGGCCCTAATCCTCATGCATCCCCTTCTGATCTGCCAGCCCAGCCCAGCACAACCCACCTCCCAAACCACTTCACCCCCACCTCTTTCCCCTCCCCTGGTGGGGCTTGAGGCCCATTGATTTGTTGATTTCTCCTCTTTTGTTTGCAGGCAGCCTAGTGTTAACGGGACATCCAGGGTCCAAAGCACAGTGCCAGGACTTTTGGCACGGGAGATTAAAGTCCTAATCTGGGCATCTGTCAAGGTCCAGTCCCCCCTTTCCCTAATGGTCCTGAAAGGGCATTTCTTAAAGAAATAGTCCATTTAACTTTGAAGTGATGTTCTGTCTAGAGGTTAGCCATAGTTATGACCTTATCAGCCTTGACACCAGTCATGGAGCTAAGAGTATGCTGGGTTTTTTTCTCATAATTTTTTAGGTTTATAACTTTTAGGTTTATAACACAACTCTTTTCCAAAACCACATACCAGTGTGAGCGACATGCATGACACTGTTTAGTTTGTCACAACTGTCTGAACCCAACAACCAGTGTTACTACACAAATGTATGTGTGCTGAGCGAGCACAGATAGGCCATGTTTAGGCTCATGGTGCCAAGGCTGCTGAATTTATTAGTATCAGTGGTATATTTGACTAGACATGATGATCAGGCGGCCAGAGACGCATACATTCAGCAGCCTTTACCATCTGCATATACACAGTCTCTCTGCACTCGGCACACATATATTTGCATAGTAAAGCGGATGTTGTTCAACCGAACATCTGTGACAAACTAAACAGTGACAAACTAAACAATGTCATTCAAAAGTGTAGAGGTTTAATATTAGCGAATGCACAATTCTTTCACACTGGTATGTTGTTTTTGAGAAAAAGTTGAGTTATAAGCCTGAAAAACAATTAAAAAACAAGTAAACACTATCCATTAACCTAGCCTGGATGAAGACGTCTCCTCTTTTCTCCAGACCCTGTCCTCTATGACTGATGTCACAGCTGAAGAAGTACTAACTACTGAATATCACTTCAAAGTTGATTAGACTATTCCTTTAAGTTATTAGTAAAAGAAATTAGCTATTCTAGCTGTAAACTAATCAAATTCTCACTAGAGGGGGAAAAAAGAAACAGCTCAGTGCAGTAGAAACCAAATAGTAACAAAAATTACATTTGAAAATAGGAATTAAATAAAAATCTTTATTTGGCATAAATATATAAGCCAACCTATATATTGGTACACATAGTATACAGACTATATGATGCCAGCTCTTCATGTGGTGACAAGCACAGCAGCAAGGGTTAGATTTTGGATTCAGTCTGTTTGAGAAACAAGTCTAAATTTAGACGTGTTTTAAAGAATCTGTCAGTTTTGCTACTTGAGGTACTTATCAGAAAATGTCTAGGGACCGTACACTTTGTGTTTGGTTGACAGACAAGGTTTGTATTCAATGTTTTCATGGGAAAAACAAGATAAAAGTCTTAAAAACTCAGAATATGGTAATTAAAATTGATTTTTGATTATTCTCCTAGCTTTTACTTGTTTATTTAACATCACTGCATTATGTTTATAATGTAGACACAGTAATACAGTAAAGTACAACAGGTTAAAAGATAGTTAAACATTACAAAATAAAGCTATGACATCAATTAAGAAGAACATATGAAAAAGAAATGGGCAGATAAACTAACCCTATGAAGAGGAGGTTTTTTTTACCATCCTGTCTCCATCTAGTGGTTATAAATCCTTGATTCAAGCTAGAAACTTTTTTCAAGTCAGCAACAAGGAGGAAAAAAATAATCAAGCAGATCATTTAAGTCCACTAACTCAGCCCTGATATTTGTCTTCAGTTTTATTATTTCTAAGAAGAACAAATGTGCTCCTGAACTGAATCAGAAATTACCTTCCTTCAAGGTAATAAAAAAAAAGAAGTAGAACATGAACCATAAATACATAATTCATTTATAAAACTTTTCAAGGTAACACTTGAAAAACTGCCAATTTCTTTATGGATGTGTTAGTTTTACGAAACACTGAAACTTCAGAGTAGATTTTTGAAATTACTTCGCCATCTAGTGGTAAAATGAGAGATTTGGGAGGAAAAAAAGAAAAAAAGTTATTTATCAGACTTTTATTCAATGTGAGACATGAGAAGGCTGTTTTTTATGGAGAGCCATTTCGGCCAAAATTAAATAAATTAAAAAATGGGTAAAATAACTAAATAAATGAGTAAAATAAATAAAAAAAGAGTAAAAAAAACATTTATTTATTTTCATTTATCCCTTTATTCATTTTCCCAATTGTATTTCCGTTTACTTTAGTTGCTGTAAGAAAATAAGGCTAAGTTAATATGTTCCAATGAGCAGCTAACAATGTTAGCATCAATGAGCCAAGCAGTGGTTTTAGCTGCTGCTCTGATGTTAGGTTTCTGTTAAGCTGTTTTGCAGTTGGAGCAGGATTCAGTTGAGGATTTGTTGCTACGGAAATTAATTTTTCAGGCTTGTGCCAAGTGTAGCTTCTCTCAAGTAAAAGAGGAAACAAACTCTGTCTTTTAACAACACAAAGGTTTTTGGTTCTCTTCCTCGGGCGTTAGCCTTATCTGACTCAGCTCTCGTGCTCGTTCTTTTCATGGCATNTTAACATCAGAATGCCGGGAGCATGCAGGAGCAGCGACCGAAGCTAAAATGTGCGCTAATGCTTCACATTTGCCCACAAAGATTTCAGCAAAACACCGCAGTGAAGTTAGTTTTAAGTTGGATGCTGGATATTCGCGCTCCGCGGAGTTGGCGGTGTCAGGCTCAAGGCTGACCCGAAACAGGAGCGCTAATGTCGGCCAGCCGTTCTCTGCCGGCCCCTTCTCTCACGCGCGGCGGTTCACTTAAGGACGGCTAAGTCAGCCGTCCTTAAGTGAATTTGTCGCTCCAATGTGAAGCATTAGCATCATCAAGCATCTAACCAATAGGCTGACAGTGTAGCCTGATGGCCCCGCCCCTCATTAACATATTAAATCAGGGACGAAGAATTGGAAAAGTGTATGTGATAAATAAGAAAATAAGGAAATACTAAATGAATAAGAGGAATTGGAAAATGGGAAGATAATCAATTTTTCAATAAAAGGGTAAATGAAAAATAGGAAAAGTAAAATTGGGAAAATGAATAAAGGGGTTAATGAAAAATGGATTAATGAAAAATAGGAAAAGTTTAATTGGGAAAATGAATAAAGGGGTTAATGAAAATTGGATTAATGAAAAATAGGAAAAGTTAAATTGGAAAAATGAATAAAGGGGTTAATGAAAAATAGATTATTGAAAAATAGGAAAAGTACAATTGGGAAAATTAATAAAGGGATAAATGAAAATAAATAAATGTTTTTTTTATTCTTTTTTTTATTTATTTTACTCCTTTATTTAGTTATTTTACCCATTTTTTAATTTATTTCATTTTGGCCGAAATGGCTCTCCATAGTTTTTAACAGCTTTACAATACAAATAAAGGACAACAAAAGCAGAATTATATTCTGCTGTATCAATGATGAAAAAAAGATGCATTTAATGCATTTTACTACATATAAAACTGTACAACAAGATTGATTCCATAACATGAAATGACAACCTCAGTTAGTAACAAATGTTTTGTCTTTTTTCAGATAAAACCCTCAACCTTTGTCCAAAAAAAGGTTAGAAACAAAAACAACTGCACTTCTATTCTGTAGCTGAAGACGTTTCACTTCTCAATTTCCCAACTGAGAAAGCTCCTCTTATGAGAAGCAAAACATCTTCAGCTACAGTCTAGTTGTTTTTGTTTAAAATCTTTTTTTTTAATTTACCATGTCCTGGATGACTGAGAATCTTCACCAGCTTATCTTCAACCTTTGACAACTCGTCTACATTCAGGCATCAGGTTCAGAGATCTAATTTACAACAAAAAAATGTGTCAACACCATCAGACTCACATGCTTACATCTAGATCTGTCTATATGTCTGTAGACATTTTAAAAGTTGATATTATAAATTGATATTAGAGTAGTATATCAATTTTCTTACAATAAAAAATAAACAACTTTATGTATTTATGTCACAGCTTTAATAGGTTATTTTATATTTCTGTATTTAACTTTTTCATTTAGTCAATTGTCATACCCAGTTTAACCTGTTTGGGATCCCAGGGGGCTTTTAGGAGTCTATGTGTTCCTGGATCACAGGGACCCCTTCAGAGCTGTGGTCATTTATAGTCCTTAAAAATACATTTATCATGTCTTTTTGAATTTCTGCCTTGAGGAGACACTTCTTCGTAGGAACTACTGAGTGAGGTGTGATTGGTCTTTACATAAATGTACATGACTGGCTCAGGACGTTAAATGTTCTTCTAGCAATCACACATTAAAACTGCATTCACGCTGCTAAAATAGATGCTTCTTAACTGTCACCATTGCCTGCTATGCTTCTTTGAACATGTACAGCATAAAGTAGACTGATCTGTAGTCTCTGCTCTTATAACTCCTTCTTTGTGTAGCAGTCTTTTAAACTCTGCTGAAAATTTAAACCATAGACCAACAACAACCAGCTCCAACCACGAAGATCTTTACTGCTGTTGATGGTCAATGTCACATGCATAAGTGACATGGCTGCTCCGACTGAGAGTTGGGCAATGAAAGTGTTCCTCTGGCAGTGCGAAAGCTAACACACCGGTCTTTATCCATAGTGGCCCTAACAGTCCTTATAACCCTCAGAGAGAGAATGTTACCAGACAAAAAAACGGTACCCGGAGAAAACCACTTCATGCATGAGAAAAACAAATTCCACACATAAAGATCCCGGCTGAGAACTGAACCAGAGAGCTTCTTGATATCAGGCAACAGTGTTGACCACCACACCACAGTGCAGCGTCTTCATTTACTTTAAAATATGACAATAACAAAATGTTAGTAACACAACGAATGAAATGCTACGCTCACTATCTATGATTTGCATCAGCACATTTTCTGTCCCAGGTTACTTGAAGCAAACTCTGAGATGAGCAGAAGTGACAGATTTCCAAAGCTGAACATCTGAAATGGTCCCGCTAAACGGAGACTGATTTGTCACACGGCAGCACCTTTTTGACGCCAACTTTCTTTGCACAGTCGTTCTGCAGAAACAAAATAGAAACGTGGAGTAATTTGTCTCAGATATCAACGATTTCATTCCCTGAAGCGACAAATACAGAATTCAAAGCATTCAAGCATATGCCGATTTTATCACTGAAAATCAATCTTTTTGTGTAATTTGATGACAAAATATTAAAAATTTTTAGCATTATTTGTCAGCATGTAATTCCAGCAAATATTTTACCAATACACCAGCTCAGATAAAGCGCTTTTGGACCAACCGGATCTAATGGCTCTCTGAGGACTGTTCACACAAACTTTACCTTTTTAGACAATACTTTTTTGCATACAAAAGTAATAAAGCAATGTTATGCAAAAATATAAAAATGTAATAAGAAGTGAAAAACTAAAATACCCCAACTGTCTCCTAATTCCTTCACAGCATCACTTAATAGTGTTGTTGCTACAATACTCTGAAGTGTCAGAATTGTACAATTTTTAATCCTTACAATGTACTTGACGACATTGATGTGATACGGTATTCCACCCATCTCTTCACACTTCTTTATGTTGATCCTCTCTGGATCTCCAGCAGCCAAAACAGGAGAGTTGGGATCAGCCTGCAGCACAACAGGAACAACGGTAAAAACTTGAATGGAAAAGGCATACGTCTGCATATAAAATCCCTTTTCTGGCCACTAAACTGCAGGTTGGAGATTTAAGAGTCAGTGCAAATGAGTTGTTTAAAGGCGTGTGGGGAAAAGGTCTACACATTTTAAAAGTTACAATCATCAAATTCAGCCCAGGACAAAAAAAACTGATGACAAAATATTTTCTAACAATGAATTTAGAAGTTAATTTCTTTTCTTGTTCTTGTACATTGCTGTCAACTTGACTTTTTTGTCGTTGTTTCCATGACATTTAAAGCTTGTCTTTTGTTTGAAGGCAAATTTTTATCTCTATACTAAAATCTGGCGATCCTAAATGGCTTCAGTGCATTTTTGCAGAATGCATTGAATCCAGTTTGCCACGAATCACTAAATTATTCAGAAACTCTTAAAACCCTGTCACACTAATGCACATTATATGCACTGGTTAGATGGTCTGCCATGTTCTGTAATCAACTTAAACATCAACATTGTCTTGTTTAAAACTATTTTTTGTCTGCTTCCTATTTATTTAGGAGCTGAAAAACGTTTTTAAAAAATCTTTGTTTCAAAAGTGCTGATTCTTCCACCTCTGTGAAAGGCAGGTAGTCATGTGTTGCTTAGCCTGTGTGCCTAGCGACCTTAGCAAACACAGCAAAAAGTGAGTGTCATCTAACATGATCAGATTCTGCTGACCTGAGCTGCTGCATTTCCTGCCTAGGAAATTATTAGACAGCAGATTTGAAATAGCTAAGTGTTATGTTTTCTGGTTGAATCAATTTAAATTTTATATAAATATGTCCATCCATCCGTCCGTCTGCCCGTTTGTCCATCCCTCATCTGATGCTTGTTCAAAAGTCGGGTCGGGGGCAGCAGCTTAAGCAGGGAAGCTCAGACATCTCTCTCCACAGCCACCTCTTCCAGCTCTGCTGGGAGGATTCTGAGGTGTTCCCAGGTCAGCTGAGAGACATTGTCTCTCCAATGTTTCCTGGGTTTTCCCGTCTCCTCCCAGTTGAACATGCCCGTAACACCTGCCTAGGGAGGCGTCCATGGGGCATCTTTACCAGATGCCTGAACCACCTGAGCTGACCTTACTCTAAAGCTCTCCTCGATACTCAGTACAGAGTGCACAATACTGTGTCAATCTCACCCTCCATTCTTCTCTCACTTGTGAACAAAATCCTGACATACTTAAAGTCCTCCTCTTGAAATATTTTTAAATATGGCAAGAAGAAAAATCATTTTTTAGTAGAGCTTACTCACTGGGTCTTGGTGTCTCTGGATGGACAGCAGGTCTGACATCCTTTCATTGAATCCAGAAGCAAAGTTTTCTGGGTTGATTGCTACAAAACACTGACCCTGAAACCCAAAACAGGAGAAACGGAGAGAAACAAGAAGGCACAGAGAAAAGGCTACTTCCTGAGGCAGCCTATAAGTGCTTTAGCATCCAAAAGAATTTCCTCCATAAAAGCATTATCGGACAGCGAGTAACAAACATGATATGTCAAATTTAAAACAGGTGAGCAACAGCGGTAACTTGTCGCAAGAATTGTGAGATGGTAAAAATAAATAAAGTAGACTTGGAGATGTGGCTTATATAAAATTGGGAAAATGTGTTCTAAGAGTATCACGACAGGAAGAGGAATAAGTAAACTTAATCAAAAAGCATACCAGGTTGGCAACACGATCAGTCACTTTCCATGTACGGACATATTTGCTGTACTGGGCGCCAGCTAAGATACCACAGAAGACTTCCACCATCATTCCCAGACCGTAGCCTTTGTATCCTCCTGAAAACAAGAAACATGGAATTATAGACACAGCATGACAAGTGCCATAATTGAACTGACTGACAAAAGCTTTTCAAACACATCCATCATCCCAATCTGATAAGGGCTGATGTCAGTTCCTGCAGACTGTTCTGACTGACATTATTATTGGTAAAACAGAATTTTTTTTTACATTGTAAAGGTTGTGCTTCTGTTTAAATTCAAATGCAAACAATTACTTAAGAAATTTTAACACTATTTTCTATTTAGACAAGATCAATATTTCCCAAGTCAAGGTTGAAAGAAGTTCACAGCTCTGAGAAAGACGAAGTGGGCAAATTGTGCAATAATATTATTTTAAACCTAAAATTTTAACAAATTGTGGGATGTTATCATCTTCGCTGCATCAGATACATAAATAATCTATTTAAATCTCTGAACACATGTAAAAGGTGTAAACTGGAAAGCTAAATGCATGTTTTCAAAGCATATGGTGCCAACCAAGTTGTTTGTGCTTTAGACAGGATAATATCACATTTCCAAATGCAGATTCAATAAAGGTCTGGACAAATCAAACAAGAACAGGAAATATCTATCATTTTGAACTTACAAGAACTGCTTTTCTCATCTTTAAATTTGTAGAAATCGCTGTTAAATGAAAATTAATTCATGAAAATCTTATTGCCATCATATTCAAATTGGGAAAAAAAACTGATTCTTCCATTTTATTATTTAATGTCATTGTTTTTTTCTGTGTTTAACTTGCTGTATCCTGATTTTATTACAGATTTCCTAAGATTTATATACTATTTTACAAACAAGGCAGAAAGATTTTCTTGAACTTTCTTGAAGTTTAATGATATGTGCAAAAAAATGGATATAAAAAGGTCATGTAAAACGAGCAGGAAAGTCTGACCTGTGGCCTCGCTGCCTCCAACGGGCACCAGTCCTCCTCCTGACAGGACTCTCTTGGGGTCAGTTGTTAAATGTCCTTGAGGGTCACATCCCCAACCATCAGGAATAGTGTCGCCACGTCGCTCATTCAGTTCCACCTGTGTGCGTGATACAACCGGTATTTTTAGTCTATGCAGAATTTTCATTCAGCCGCACGTGATGTGTAGAAATTGAATTTTAAATTTTACCTTTCCAAGAGCTACTGCTGAGGTGGCAGTGTCCAGAACAAAGCTGTCTCCGTCCCTACCAGGAGCGGCCACACTCAAAGGGTTTGTGCCCAAAGTGCGCTTCAAACAGCAGGTTTACAATGTTAGGATGGTAAAAAAGCTTCTCATGACAAATAAAGCTCATTTGATAAAATATAGTAATTCAGGATACCAAAACAGGGAAGTAGCCGATTATTTGACCAAAAGCAATTGGTCTTTCAAGGAATTACAAATGTTTCCTCTAACTGTGTGTTTATCTGTGTTTTCACGGCTGCCTTATATTCTCCAAAGATTCAACTACTTTTGAGTGAGGGCCACAGGTACAGTTCAAACACAAAGCAGTAAAGTGCATCTCAGCTGCAGGTACGGCAAATATGGAAATGTGGCACTTTTTAACTGAGGTTTGGCGCTCTGATTTGTGTGATAAAACAAAACAGTTTTTAAAAACAATAATATAATGCTGTGAGATTCAGTTTTAGGTGCAGTATGAATGTTTACCTCTCTACCACGTGTTGGAACCACAAGAGGAGATGTGTTGGTAAAAGACATACCCTGGAGAGATTAAATAAAGATGATTAAAAAGATTTAAAAAATGTACTTCATTTGTTAACAAAAAGATTAAAAAACTTAAGGTACTAAATGTAAATGACAATGTCTGGTGAAATCTAAACTGAAACTAGAGCCTTAAAAAGCAGATGGTTTTACTCACAATCATGTTTTCCTTCAGTGCTTTCATTGCGTAGTGTCCAGCAATGCCAAAATGGTTGGAACCTAAGAGACCAAAATGACACAAACAATGCAACGGTTTGTAAAACAAAATGACATTCACTTATTTTTCATTTTAGTTTAATGCTTATCTGCCATGATGAGCTAATGTAATATTTGGTTTGTGAGCAAATGGTAACCTGATAATTCTGTTTAAATAAAGATCTAGTATTCTTTGAAGAAATGCAAGAGCCAGAGCTTTAAACAAAGATCATCTGATGTTGAGGTATACTGAGAGTATATTTTAAAAGTTACAACCATTTCGGTCAAACCTTGAAATGTTATACGTGTTCTCAAATCACATACAACACATGTGTTCTATATGTGCTCCATTAACCAGCCCGTGACGTCAGATCAAGGTTGTAAATTTGTATTATTAAAAAAAAAAGTTATAGTATTTTGTCTTCACATCTGTAAACTTGAAATTTGTATCTGTATATTCGTGAAGTTGTAACTTTTTAAACTGTATTCTTATAGAGAAAAATTACAACACAAGTGTTGTATGTGAATTACCTCATTCAGAAGTTTACAAATTTTTGCTATGCACAACTGTTGACTAATATGCACACATTTCTGCCTTTACATATATTTTTTTTCTGATAGCATCCTAACCCCATAGACATAAGACTCACCGTGTGCAACCACCCAGCCAATACCAGCCTCTTTGGCTTTTCTTATGGCCAAATTCATGCAGAAGTTTGCCACCACCGGACCCAGAAGGTTGTTCCCATCCACAAGCGCTGTAGCTGCATTTTCCCTATCCACCACCGGCTCACCATCGACTGCACAGATTCCTGTCTGAACGTCCTTTAGGTACATGTCTGCGAATAAAAGATGCAGGTTCAGACAGGACAAATGGCACACACATAAACGCGCCAGTAACAGTTTAGATTGAATCTGTCATTCTCAAACATTTGTGCCTTTACACATTCTGCACAATGAACGATTGGCATTTTAAAAGACTTAACGTTACTAAAACATTTCTTTGTGCAGAGAGGGATGCTAAACATGCAGATAAAGTGATAAACCTCCACATCCACTGACCCATCCTGTTGAGTCCATGGCTGTAGTGGCCCCTGCTGTCTGCTTCTACCAACACCTCAGCCAGGCTGCGAGCATGATGTGGTTTGGCCCCCACTGTTGTCATGCACCTCTCAATGAAGGCTTGCACCTCTAAATGGCTAATCAGACATCTGCAGAGAAAAGAACAAAACATACTATAAACATACAGAACTGTTTCGCCACACCTGCTGGGCACAAAGCCATCAGTTTTTATTGATTGATAGATTTTAGAAACACATCACATCTTATTGATAGTGTAATTTTCTAAAATACATTTTGTGCTCCTTTATTTTTCTCTTATCGTGTCTTTTAATGAATTCATTTGATTACAATTGTGTAAATAGCTCCACAAAACTGTGACTCAAGTGACTGAACCGTGTTAAGTTACATGTGCTGAGTTACCGATTTTACCGTCACATCAGTAGACCTGCCGTCACACTGATCTTCAGCTTACAGTTTGCTGTGTGACGTGGCTTCAGGTTTATTTGCACGTAGAGTGTAACTGATATCTGATCACTCCAGATGCATTTTACTGCCAAGTGTGAACACTCAAATATAAAGCTGTGTCAGCTGGAATGTATGTTAATGCCAGGCAACAACAACCGAAGGCTCTGGTGCTAAAGACACAATGTTCTACTTCCTATTTTTCTTAACAGTTTCCCCCTCTTTTCTTCTTTGTGGTATTTAGTGGTTAAAAACACAGAGGACAGCACGACTTTGAAATGCAGCACAACTGCATTCAGGCATGTGCTGCGGGGAACTTTGCCAAGGTAACATCTGGATATTTCTGCGAGTGGTTTGGTTGCAGAGTGATTTTTTTGACCTTAGAGCATATTTACACAGCCAGAGAGCCATTTTGGTTCCTCAGAGATTATTTTTGAAGAAAACTAGTTTGACCAGGAGCTCAAAGACAAACCAATGTTAAACAAAAATACTGTTTGATAAAAGACGAACGTGAGCCCTAACTACCCCAAAGAACTATAGACAGAGGCAGCTGTTTGCTTCAGTCAGAATCTAAAAAAGGGTACATTTGGGCTCTGAAATACAAGTCCTGTGTTGGGGAAAGGTGCTTGTTTGGTTTTTCTTCTCAACTCCGTTACTGAAAAAGTTCTGATGTTGTGTAAAATG
This sequence comes from Kryptolebias marmoratus, assembly GCF_001649575.2. Taxonomy (NCBI): domain Eukaryota; kingdom Metazoa; phylum Chordata; class Actinopteri; order Cyprinodontiformes; family Rivulidae; genus Kryptolebias; species Kryptolebias marmoratus. The sequence continues at coordinate 7,541,643 of NC_051440.1, read as the reverse complement.
TAAATAAAAACAGAATACAATGATCTGCTAATATCATAAACCCATGTTTTGTTCACAATATAACACAGTCAACATATCAAATATTCAAACTACAAAACTGTGCCATTCTTTGGAAAAAATAAGGTAATTCTTCCAACTTTTCTGGAACTGAGGTTGTAAAATGACAGAATTCAATCTCCAAAAGGTCTCATAAAATTAAAAACAACAATAACAAAAAGACAGAAAAACAAAAAGTACTTGACAAAGATTCTCTAGAATTGCTATTAACAACCCCAAATATGTTTATCTTTTCAGTCAGTCACTAAAAGAGAACAATATGTGTGTGATGACCGGCCTGATGCATAACCCTCCATGAATTACAGGTTTCCAGTGACAGAACAAACTGAATAAAGTCTAAAAGTTTACATACATGTTTTTTCCTTTAAAAATTTACTATACAGCTACATGTTTTAAGTATATTTTTAGTAGAACCTTTACATTTTAATGTAAATATCACATTTCATTGATATTTCTTCACATTATGCAAGCTTATGTCTGGATTCTCTAGTGTTAAATTTCCAGTTGTTGTCATCTTCAAGAACCAAAAACAAACCTCGGTCTTTTAATATGGTATGGTTCAATAAACAATAAGACAGACGAGTCCTTGATGGGATGACTTGAGTTGGGTGCAGGGGGTCAAACCAGAACAAAGCTGGAATTCAATCCAGAGTGGAGTTTATTAGGCATGGGGGGAAGGTGGTCAGAGTGTGACCACTATGGCCACTGCTCAAAAAGCTCCTACCGTTTAATAAAAAACAACCTCTCCCTTATGGAGCTCTGTGGAAAAGTTATGAACAAAAAATGTCATACTTATTATAGTTAATACTTTGAACAACCTCAGCTTGGAAAAATAAAGTTTAATTCTGACCAGACTGATGAGCTATGGGCTAGTTTAAGTAGGGCTAAAAGTAAAGTAGTCACTATGGTAAGCTGAAGTGAACTAGCCATTATTAGCTCATCAGTATGGTCAGAGTGGACTGTTAAGGTAAAATATAACATGTAATGATGTTTGATTCACTCATGGAACCTTTAACAATGTATTTATATGATTGTAAATGCTCATATAGACTTAGAGAGACATGCAGTCTGCGTTTCTCAGCACACGCCTGTTGGTCAAGGTCTTAGACAGCTTGTTGAAACTGGATTCTGCCTCAAAATGTAAACTTTCGAATCACCCAGCGGCTCAGATGCAAAGGGGAAGTCCCAGCATGCAGGCAAACTTTAACACGTCTAGCTGTTAGCTCGTCAGTCCAATCAGAATTTAACTATATTTCACCAAACTCAAGTGAACCGGTTCACTTGAGAGATGGACTCAGATTAACCCAAATTCATAAAGTGAACTGTATTTACCACTTCTAATTTGTACCCGTTTGCCTGCTTGTTAGAGACTTTATACCTGGAAAACTTGCAAGTGAGATATTTAATCAGCAGGGACTATAAATGAGTCTTTGCCTCATAGACGGTGGTGAAGTCTGCACTGACATGAGAGTCAAACTGAACAGGGATGATGTTAATGGTGGGAGGATGCTAATATAGTAGAGCATCACTTTGATCTTGTGAAGGTTTTGGTTAAAAATCCTATTTTAAAAAAATGTTCAAAAAGCAGTTTAAGTGAAACCTGTGAGTCCACAGTAATGGCCTCAAAACAGAGTCCTGTGATGCCTAATATTCATTTCTTTCAGACATTTTTTAAACATATTCAACTAACAAGCAAACACTACGATTCCCATCAGCTGAAAAACAAAGAAGAAAAACTTCAAGGAGTTGCATCCTGTACAACAATCATCATGCAGTGTTCTTTTTCTTTGTGCAACACACTGGCGGCAAAGTTCATGCTTTATCAGCCTCTTCCGGCTCCATCTATGTGCTTTGCTGCAAGTATCTGTTATAAGGGGCCTCGCCGATCTGCTGACTTTCATTTCATTGTTTCCCAATGCACAACCTTCCCCTCCTCTCGTCTGACCTCAGACAGTTGAGTAAGAGTCTGGCTCTGCTGAAGGTTTCCAAAAACAAATTCCCTCTGCTGTGCAACCAAGCTCAGTTCAATGGGGAATTGTTGGATGTAAACTTTGATCTTGCCTTAGAAGAAAAAAAAAATCCTTATGTGGTGATTTTTACATGATGAAATCAGATGAAAATGTCACTAAACTCAATAACAAGTAGCAAAGTCTACATGGGATAATATGTAATCAGACACCAGTAGGTGGAAACAGTATTACAGCGAAAAAAAGTTTTGGGTACATTATTATGAGACATTTTGTGGAGCTGCTGGAGCAACAACTGATCACATGTTTTTTTAGGCTTACAGTTGTTTTGCACTTTTATGAACTTTAAACAAAAACATCCTTAGCAGCTTCTTGTTAGGCTCATGCATACTTGAGAAGCAGGCTGACTCCTACCTCTGCATTGTGCCCTGCTCTGTGCTGAGCTGATCACTCCGGTGGCTTCTGCTGATAAAATGATCCAAGCTGCAGAGAAAAGCTCAGAGATGGCGGGAAATGCCCCAGAGTTTCCGATATGATGGGGCTTGCTTCTGTCTGGGTGGCCGCGTTTAAGAGGAGGATTTGTGTCTTTTGGGGGGCTCTTTCTGAATCTGAACCATCACTCAGACCCTGTCTGTTGTTTGGGTACGAGGCTCCAGTCCAGCTGATTTGCATATTTCCCGCCTCAGCATGACACATGGGAGGGACTGTGTTCATCATGGATCACATGTTCAGGCGGGTTTTAGAGCCCCCTGAACACAAGGGTGTTCAGGTTACAGCAGAAAGACCCGCCCAACCAGGACGAGGCTGAAGACATTACAAGGAAACTCCAAATAAAACAATGGGAATAAAATCTTATTAAATAGGAATCATTTTTAGCTAGTTACCAAACATGTCTAACCATAAAGCCGTTCTTTTCAAGTTAGTGTACCCAGTAATTGCTACAGTTTTTTATTTCAAATAAATAATGAAAAGAAGTTGTGTCCTCACAAACTAAAAGCATGCTTTTATTTTGAAAAATGATAGCACGGATACCAAAGTCCATCAAACACAGCCACTTATTGTGTGTGTGTGTGTGTGTGTGTGTGTGTGTGGGGGGGGGGTGCTCTGTTACAGAGAATATCTCATGAACCAGAGGATAAATAAAACTCTTAGAAAGTAATCATTGGATGTATCCCTACCACTTACTAACTTTTGAAGTTAACTCAATTCAAGATAGAGCTAATCTACATTAGTCAACATAAAAATTACTTTAATTTAGTCAATTCAACAGATACTGAGCAAAACTTTGATGTGGTAGTCGCTAAGAGTCATTCACAACACGTATTCTGAGCATAACATCTCACAGTATTGCATGAAGTTGTGCAAATTGTTATTTCAGCAACAAATTAAGAGGATCTTAGTTTAAAACTGGCATCAAAGGTGGCAAGGGATTTGCTTTCCTTCAAGGATTACTAAGTTAAAAAAAATAATAATAATGTTGCTTTTGTATTGTAATATTTAGCATTTCAAATTAGAGTCTAAAAACTCGTGGCTCTAATATTCAGAATAAAAAACAGTAAAATGCTTTAAAAATAATAATAAAAAAAAAACAAAATATATATAAACATTGACAGAAAACTGAAATACAAAATAACAAAGCAAACAGAAAACACATCTAAATGAGTAGCAAAAGTAAATTAAAACAAAAAAAAAAAAACACATTTGAGGAACAAAAGGACATTGCTGCTCTGTGTTGTCTGTGTTGGGTTTTTCTTTTTTTCTTCTTCATAAGTCATTTTTGTTTGATGACTTGCTGTGTTCTTTAATGAAAAATCTTTCCTTTTGGTGGAGATTTTACATTTAGTCCTGTGTTGTTTTGGGCCTCCTAGTGGAGTGGAAAACACCAGTGGTCCTGTGTGAGAATCAGCAGCTGTGTGCTCCTGAGATCTCTAAAAGGTCAGGCACTCAGTAAATAAAGGAAGAAAAGTGAACACAGTTCACCACACAGAAACCAGCCTCTGAATGTCCTGACACTTGATAAGAAGGTGGTGCACAGAAAAAATAAATATATTAAATAACAGTATCAACTCTCTTTTTGTCTTTATGACACAAAAAGAGGGAGGGGTGGGCAAGTCAACTTTATATTTAACATTCAGCTCAATATGCAGGTGCAATAAATAATCTGTAAAAGCTTTTTCTTGAGCTCTTGTTGGTTAAGGTAGTATTTCACTGAGCTGCAACTGTTGGAGACTAATTGGTGACTCAGATTTGCAAGAAAATAGGTGAATTTCCAGTTTTAGTCTTTCTGAATTCTGAGTTTTTGTTTCAAAGCAAACAGTGAGCTGTATGGCAGCAGTCAATATTTTTAAATCACACCTCATTTGCCTGTGCATATTATTTTGGTACACACCCCCTCCCACAAGGTACCCACCTTGGTCTGATTTGTACTCACATTTATGATGTCATCTACCCAGGTACACTTTTCAAACGAAGAAGGAAAATATTGACCTTTTTTTAAATAGTTATAATTTATCACAGACTTGGTGTGTAAACCTGGACATTTGGGGTTTGGGGGTTTCTGCCATCGGAGAGCTCCTGTGCACATGTCAAAATACAGCTCTGGCGCTCTAGAATTACAAAAACTAAGTGACTAGTTTTGGGAGGGAAATTGTTGCACAAATTTTCTGAACATGTTCAAAAGTCAAGTGACAAGACTGTGAGCCTCTGTGACTCACACAAGGAAACTGTGAACCCCTGCAAACCTTTCAAGACATTTTAGAGATTCGCTCATGAATTCTGTTCAGCAACTAAATGCCAACAGTCCAGTCGCAGCCCAGTGAGATACTGGCTTTGGACCCATTTCACCCAGAATGTGGACCCACACTGTGCTCTCCACCTATTATAATTTGTCTCGATCCAGCAAATGTGAAAATGTCAAGGCATTTATAATGCTGTTACGCTCTTAGTACTCACCAAATAGGATTTACCTACTATTTTGCATGTCCTCTCTTTATGCTCTATAGGCCAACAGCACCTCATAACGACACTGATGATCAAGGCAAGTCCCTGGCCTGACTCTCTTAGACCTTGTTAAGTTTGACCTTCAGATCTCAGTCAGGCCTTTTCTATGCAGCGTTTAAAAGACCTCCCAGTGTATGTGGGTTTTTCTAGGTATCTGGTTTTCTCCCACAATCCCAAAACATGCATGTCGGGTTAATTGAAGATTCTAATTTAACCCAGAGATGTGTATGGTTGTTCATTGGCAAACCTGTCTATAATGTACCTCGCCTCTGGCCTGTTTGCAGCTGGAGACAGGTACCAGTTGCCTGCAATCCTGAACATATATAAAAAATCAATGGATTAAATCGCAAGCAATGTTTGCTGTACCTTATTGACACAAATGCAAAATAAACAAGAAACACATGTATATGTTCTTCCTGCCCATCTCCCTGTTGCTTCCATAGATTTCTGTTGAAGCAAGCGACTCCTAAAACAAGCTGGAGGAAGTTTACACCCATTTCTACTGTAGCACCAACTCCTATCCTATAATTTTCCTCAGACATCTGTAAGCATTTCTCGCCGACCACTGAGGAAAATAGAAAGTTGGAAGCTTGGGGCTGTGATTTGGGCGGATATAAATAAGGCTGCGAGCGAAGAAGAAGAAGAGGCTACTAATATGATGGTAGTTCAGAGGGTGGTAGGCTGAGGAGGGTGCAACTCTTAAATGATCAAAAATAAGCTGCATTGTCATGAGGAGGTGATGTCTAAAATCCTAAACAGCTATTAATGGATGTATTGAGATAAATTTTAAGCTATTTATTAAAGTTTGTAATTATTACTCTTTTGTCACTTTACACTAAATAAACTGCATCTGTTAAAACAAATTATGTGTGCACTTTACATAGAAAAAATGGTTCCGTTAATTGAATTCACTTAGTAAAATTAAGGACTGGTGTAGATCTTTTGAATCATACCGAAAACCTTGTTCTGCAAAAAAAAGAAGAAAAAAAAAGTTGCACAGAATGATTTAAAACATGTCATACGGCTTTAAAAAAAACTTTTAAAAAGTACATGCTGGCAACTCTTTTCCAAACTTGTCATTCGACAGGTACAAACTTGATGGACTGAGAGCAGATGGAGTGGATTCAGGCCATGTTGCTCCACATTTGCAGCCTGACTCTTCTGTAGTGGGCAGCACCGCCTCACTTTTGTAGACCACATTTACACAGTTTCCCAAAACTGGATATTCTGTATATAGCTGTCAGAGCACTGAGCTCACAGCTGGCATTGAAACAACCATGTCCTGTTGGCTCCATCAGACCCACCACAGAGTCAGAACCTATAAAGCCCAAAGTAAACACTTTAATGCTGGATGCAGGTGGAGGAGCAGAACTGCAGGAGTCATATGGACAAAGACACCCTCACCCCAGCCAAGAGGAGCTTCAAAATAACCCATGAGTGATGGATTTTTTTTATTAAAGTAAGCTAAATCACTTTGTAAGGAAGACAATTAAGGCTTATTTTCAGTGATATACTGTAACAATAGTGTCAAGTTTATTTAGTTCATATGTTAGCAATAACATAAAGTCAAGTCAAAACGGTTAAAACAAAATAGAAATAAAAATACACTGATAAAGAAAAATATGAATGAAAGTTGCAACAGCAATGTTTAAAATCTACAAAAGGACAAAAAGAAATAAACTGTTCTTATAAAGTGGCTTCTTATCAATGTGGTCTTCAGATTTGTGGCTCTCAGTTCTCCATTCTTTCTGTTTCCACCTGGCTAAAGATACTTTGAGTAAATATAAATACAATAAATAATAAAAATAAAAGTGTTACAGAGAAGCTGCTCACTTGTTTGGCCTAAAGATATAGCCGTTATCATTTCTGTTTATACTTATATTTTTTCTTTCAGAGTAATTGAACATTTGGTTAACTTCACATTTGAACTGATCATATTCCACTAATGCTAAGCATCACAACAAACATTTTTATTTATTTTTCTAAGAGATAGTTCTGTGGAAAGGTTATGAACACTTAATATCTTACTTCCTGAAGACAGCTCTTTGAACAAACTCAGATTGGAAAAATAAAGTTTAATTCTGACTGAAGTGACGAACAAACAATTAACCCAAATGGACCCACTTCCAAAGCAAATTTTAAGTAAAAAAGACAAAGCTCCAGTCTTCGAGATTTTATTGTTGAGTTATGTAATTGCTATTTTACACCACCATCAGTTTCCTGTTTCATGGTTAAATATTGCAATATTTGTGTTGGATTACTAAAGCTAACTACTGCTGCCGCTATTTTGTGCTTGCAGTTAACCATAGAATCAGTAAATAATGTAATGTGATTTCACAGCAGTGTAAAAGTTTATAAATTATTGTTTGCATGAAAAACCATGGAATTTAGGAGAATGGAGTTGGTTTAAGATGGCAGCAATCTATGGTTTGAGCTGCATTTGGACTAGCAGTTAGCTGTTACCTCATCAAACGTGTTGGACTTAAACTGAGGTCAATAAAAGAAGTAAGATGTTATTTGTTTACAACTTAAGGGCTAAATTTCATGCCTACATTTTTACTCATCAGCATTCCATATAGGTAAACATTTTTAGGGTTCATTGTTTCTTGAAGTTTTTCAACAGGAATAAAATGGACCTCCCTCATTGTTAGTAAAATTTGTATCACCTGTCCGTTTTCCTGCAACTAAAGCCAGAGATTCTGTTTGGCAAAAAAGTCTGTAATGCTGCTTTTAATAAAACAAAATAAATGTTTGTTATTGGTTTTAACACCAGAAAAACCTGCTGAATTTGCCCATGAGTTCTGTATGTCTCTAGTTTTTGGCAGTGCTTCTCTAAGAGGACATTCTTGAAATGCACAAACCAAACCTTTTTATTTAATCAATTAGGATTTTTGACACTGAGCAGAGTTTGGTGTAATTCAACCCAGCACAAGTTTTTACTCTAATTTTTAATAAATACTTGCTAAAATACTAAGAAGCTATCATGTTTGCCATCATCTTGTAAAGGAAAAAAAGAAAAAAAAAAGCCTCCTGGCTGTGAGTGTGAATAGGTTAAATTTGAAATGTATTTTTTCCCCCTTCCATTTTTTGCCTTCATTTACCAGCTAAACAGGTTCATGAAGTTTTGAAACCCGTCTTCTCCTAAGAAGTCAAAGGAGCCCTGGGAAGAGCCGAGGTGGACGAGTAGGAGGACGAGCAGGGCGATGACCAGGAGAGGAATCAACAGGTTCCAGCCGGCTGCCAGGATGTTGTACCATTTGGCCTTGTCTGAGCACTCCTGTGCCAGCTGCAGGTTGCCGAGAGTCTTCTGATCCCTAGCCTACAAAAACACATACCCACAGGGAAATTATGAGATGCAAACAGAAAAGAAATATGAAAATAAAGAATTACTTGACTTTGTAAATGTTTCATGACAGTTTAAGACATTAGCGCTTTACAGCGTGAAGAAGAGAGATCCCAGCAGAAAGAGAGGAAGATGATCTTTAATTTAACTTTACAATGTAGCTTGTCCAAGTTATAACTCAAGCTTCACCAGTGCCAGAGTTATATGAATCCTTACTAAATGTATCTGTGCTGCTTTTCTGAATCTTTCTCGAGCACTCTCTAATTTCTTGAGTGTACTTGCCCATTAAGAAGCTGCCAATTACGCTGTTTTTAACTCCCCACAGAGCGAGTCACTGTCTTTAATTTGAGTGCTGAGCCAATGGTGGGCCTGTGATTCGGTGCCTATGCAGGCACTAAAAGAAAAAAACGAAGTGAAATAATAGGTGTATACACCCTTTTGTGGTGAACCTTTTAGGAACAGTTTTATTCAGGTAGTCATACAGTGCTCGAGCTCTGCTTTGTGCTCGGTGTTTTCAGTTTTTGGGTTGCTTTTTGTCAGTAAATCTTTAGTCTCTCTGCAGCACCATTCCTGTGGTGTAGGACATGCCAAGTTTACAGCATCTGTGCCCTCTGATTGAAGACAATAACAATTCTCTCAAGGTTTCCAAATGTTTTGGATTACATTCTGAGAAATTAGAAGAATTTATTTTGATGAATTAGCTTGTTGCTCAAGTTTGACAAAGAACTAATGGCATCATCTTGCTTGAATATAATGTTTTGTACCACCATTTACTCATGTTTTCTCAAAGTGGCATTTGCAGCATTGTACCATTTGCTTTAAATGCTGTCTTTACCAACTCATTTATCCTCTAATACATTTAGCTTGTATTACAATAAGTGCAATTATAGCATTGTTTTGTTCTGTATTTTATATTGTAAAATTGTTTCATCTTCCAATGAAGCTTACCTCCCTGACTCTACTTTTGTTATGTCCTAAATCCCTTGCAGCTACAAAAGGTTTGATTAGTAAGTCTTTTTGGTTTGGACTCACAAATACAAAAAAAGACTACTTGATATGAGTTTTAAAAGTTATCCATAAACAGTGTTAAATAAAGACATAACTCCAATTGGTGAAGCTTAATTTGTTCATAAAGTTGTCTGGATTCTTCTGTATACTTGATGCGTCAAACGCTTTATAATTAGAGTCAAAGCGAAAACCGTCAAGTACATTTTTTTCTAACAACTGAAAAGCATATTAGCTCACCTTGATAGAGTAGATGAGTGCCATGAAACCCAGGCAGCAGAAGTTAACGTAAAAGGTGTTGCACAATGACCAGACCAGATAGTCCCGGGGAGAATTCTTTCCTGTGTTGCCCATGTTCACCACCGTGGCTCCGGCTGGCTTGCGGGCAGACTTGCAGTTGGTGAGTGGGGTGCAGTCAGAAGGGAAGTTGTACGAATGGTTATCCATGGTGATCGGTATGAAGAAAGATCTCTAGTTGTGAGAGATTTTAAGGATGAGCCTTCAAGATGTTTGGTCTGCCTTTGGAAAGTGATGCCCCCCTGTGTGTGAGGGTTTTAAAGTCCTATGAAGAGGGAGGTGGCTGCATGGGCAGGGTCCTTTAATATACAGCAGGTCTGTCATTATGTGGCCAGGCTTGAAAGAGACTAAAATAGAGACAGAGAGAGGAAAAGGACAGAAAGTTACACAAGAGCAGGACATAGTCTTCCATCAGATGAACCCAAAATTCAATTTTCTTAAACATTTTAGAAGGTTATGTTGCTAGAATGGTTGATTTTGTAGCAAAAGACAAACTGTAGACTTTGAATCTGAAATTAAAAGAAGCAATTCACTGTTGAAGAAGATAATGACAAAACTCAGTTTACCATTTCTATAATTCCTCTGTCACATACTGCTATAAATACACATGTGGATAAACTAAGAAAGCCTTTAACAACATATTAAACCATTTGACAACTTTGGTTGGTGGTCTGGGGCACTCTTGGCCACATTTAACAGTCTAAAGGAAACACGTCTTTGGTAACAGTGATCCACAAATACTGGCTTGATATGTCTCTATCTTATTATTTTTTTGCTGAAAATGCATGTTGACATCCATTTTATTGCTTAACATAGACTAACACACAAGTTAGTCTAATGAACTAATGACAAACCAATTTGGTAATTACCAACTATTAATAGGCAGCTATGGTCAGCTGAATGTGGGTGTCAGAAATCTTGAGAAAACAAAAGCAGCAGATTCTGGGAATAAAATATAAAAGCTAATTTCAAAAGCTGATCAAAATTAAAGATTAAAAATATAGTATCATGGCAGAAAAATGTCAGAACAGAAACCACGGTGAGCCTAAAAAGAATTAAAAAAAAAAAATCATAGAAAGCAGACCAAAAAGGCTAAACAAAACCAAAATTTGACATTACTTGAACACCGTAATAAACAAAATGTTAAAACCATTTAGATCATTTTGCTCTGCTCTAGCCTCTGTGCTTTGTTTTGTCTTTCTTAATGCTACCAAATGTCCCATAAAGGTGGACTAATAAACTTTTATTTATTTGTTTTTTTTCTGCCATGTGCCATGTAAGCTGGCAGTTGGCGAGGGAGAGTCCCTGGCCATGTCGGCATAACTAGCTCTAGGGACATGGAATTTATCCTCACTGGCAGGTAAGGACCCAGACTTTGTGTGATAATTGTCACTGAGGTTGTGCGATACCAACTAGATCTAGTTGGGCTCACCTCTACACACAGCTTAAGCTCTAGAGCCCAACTCCTGGAGAGGGGCTAGACTACTCTGGAGTTGCCCAGGGAGAGAGGCACCAGGCAGATGTGGGGATACTCACTAGCCCACGGTTGAGCACATTGGTGTTGGAGTTTTCCCTGGTGAGCGAGAGGGTTGCCTCTGCGGCTCTGAGCTGCAGGAGGGAAGGTTCTGACTGTTGTTTATGCTTCAAACAGCAGTTCAAATTACCTGGCCTTCTTGGTGCCTCTGAATGGTCCTGGAAGGCATGCCATTTAGGAATTCTGTTGCTTCCAGGAGCTGTGGCGTGAAGGTTATTGTGTGTCTTTTGTGGTGGCAACTGAGGGACCCGCTGGTGGATACCAATGGTGATGGAGACTGTCAAGCTGAAGAAGGAGGTCTTTACAGCTTGACTGTCCTTGAGGACTCCAGAAGCAGCTGACAAGTACATGGTGGCCAGAAGGACTGCAACTTCTGTGATTGTGGAAGGTCGGAGTAGAGCCGCTGCTTCTTCACATTGAAAGAAGCCAGTAGAGGTGATTCAGGCATATGATTAGGATGCCTATTGGATGCCTCCCTTTGGAGGTATTTCATGCATGTCCTACTGGGAAAAGACCTTGGGGCAGGGATTATGTATCCCCTGCAGCCTGAGAATGCCTTGGGATTCATCTGGAGGACCTGGAGAGCGTAGTTGGAGAACGGGATGTCTGGGTTTCTGTCCTAGACCCGACCACAGATGAGTGATAGAAGATGGATGGATGTTTCTTTTTCCAAATAATTAAATGTCTGAAACCCTTTTTTTCACAGTTATCAGACCAAATCAACATGATTGTGATTTGTCAATAATTTCATGTACAACAATCACTCTGAGAGGACATTAAAATGGACAAATGTCAAATGGTTGCTTTGAAAGGTAGAAGTTATGATATTCATGAGGTGCAGGATGGCAGGGTCACTGCTGGCTTTGACTTTGTCGCCACCTTGAGCTCATATATGTTGTGTAAAGTCTTCCTCACAAACCTCAGGCGAAAGGGGAAGTTACAAACCTTCATATATTTTCTGGCAGCAACCTGTCAAATCACATCTCACATACTTATTCATGTGATTTTATTTTTAAATATGGTGCAGTTGGTTTTTGTTCAAATCTACACGCTGAGCAAATAATCAAAATCCCTGATCAAAGTTTCTAAGTTCACTCTAAAAGGTGATAAATTATTTACCAAGCTATGAAAGAAACCTAATGATGGAAAATCTGCTATTTCCACTCAAAGTGACCATTTTATTTTCAGTTTCAGTTTGGTATCACCTGACATTGGTAAGGAATAAGGATTTAAAATGTCATAAATAATAAAGAAAGCTTTTTATTTTCCTTTTTTATGTAAAGAGTTGAGAATCACAGGGTAGATTTAAACTGATCACTGCAGACTGATTAGTCTGAGTTCAATAAATGCAGTCTTTAAGCAGGTAAGAACTGACTTTTGTAACACTGATAGGTCCTGCATTATTATTAAAAATTTAAACGGCATGTTTTTAATACACAACTAGAACATTGTCTTTTCAACCTCCACCATTGATATTTATAGTGGTAGATTTTACATGGTCGGATCAGTGTTTCAGGTGACTCTGTTGGTTTATTGATATCTTGTTAGTATGGTTGAGATTTATAATGTATTCATGCTTTACAGTGGAAAAAAGAATAAGACTGACATTTCTATTAAAAGCGTTATATATAAATATATGTCATAGCTAATCTGAACTTTATTAATGAATAACATTTTCTCTTGGTTAAAACGGCCTCCATTCTATACAAAGCTCATGTTATAGGATAACCAGCAGATGGTGCAAGGATCTTGCTTTTCTATCTTTTAATTTCTTTATTTCTTTTTCCTCTGCAGTGTCGCTGTGACAGTTGCAACCTTACCTTTAAAAAGTGTCCAGATACAGTTTTTTGTACTTTTGTGTCACACCTTATCTTTAACCTATTTTTTCTTGTAAACAACAAAAGCCTCTTTTCTTTTTTCTTGTGTTATCATTGCTGTTAAGGCTTTATTGTTCAATTAAAACCCCAGAGAAATGGGTCTCATAAATGTGAGATTTGGTTGGAAACAATTCTGAACCCTTTATCTTTAATTTATTCGTTCCTCAAGTCAGATTTACAGTCACAGTGTTGCTGCTGCTGTTAGTAAAAAGATAAAAAAAGAAAAACTGAGAGGTGAAAACATTGGAAGGCTGGTAAACCCCTTCCCTTCCGAGACTGAAAGTTTAATTTCTATGGAAAGTTACAACACCAGGGAGTTCCCATTTGCTCAATATGCATTTTCAAATTTCACATAATTGTGACATGGCTAAAACGTAAACTGTCAGCTCAATGCAACAGCAAACTGTTCACTTGATAAATAATATTAGATTTTTCCAAAAATGAAGTAACAAAAAAAACAACTTGTATGAATGTTTGAAACAATGAATAATAAAGAGCAAACAAAAGTAACCCTAAAATTGTATTTGAAATTTAATCAACCATTCAAACAAAGTTTGCATTTAACAATCATTTAACCAATTATCTGTTTATTATTCAGTGGGTCACTCATTTTTAAGATTTGATCAAAAAGCAAAATCCATTATAATTGTTATACAATTTTCAGTAATTAATATGCTAGTTCAGCCTTTATTCATTACAAAAAACAATTGTGAAGGAGCAAACTTCTATTGCTTAAAGCACTAGAATGCATGCTTTACAACAATGAACAATTTCTGTGAATATAAATGAAACATACAACTAGCAGAGAATGGTTTCAATCCATCAAACTCTTAGTTATGGCCTCAGCATGCTTTCACTTCACCACTCATTTACCACATTGGTTTATTCAACCACAGCAGCTTTAAAAATGTTGCACTGAAGATGGTGTCCTTGTCATTCACTTTGTTTGTTTCAGATACTATATGAGAATAAATGATTTTTGAGCATTATTAGAGTTTCATTTGGCATGTAAATCAACGTCATTAGTTTGTTGCTTTTACATGAAAAGGAGCAGCATTTTTCCTAATACGCAAGACCATGCTGAGTTACACAATACAAAGGCTTTTAAATCGTTCCTCATACCTCAAAAAGAAGAAGTCTGGTAGTCTACTATTATTTGGAAATGCTTTTAATCTTTATTTAGGTTGAATTTTCCTGTTAGTTGTGTAATAGGGGTTTTCTCACAACCAACCCTGACCAGTAAAGGGATGTCAGTAATAAAAGTGGATGTTTGTCCGTGTTTCCCTGTGCTTTTCTTTTTGTTGTTGTATCTTTTTTTTACTATAATAACAAAATTAATATTTTTTTTAAATTTGATGCAAGTAATCATGAAAGAAAAAAAAGAACATTCAAAAACATCTTTGGGATTATGTACTCTTTATTATCTGACATCAGTTCATATAAGTCAGTAGAAACTATCTTTAGTTTATTTTTTTTGTATCTGTTTAGTTAAAGAAAGTCATAAAAATACACGACTGCATTAAAAGTTGAGAAAAAAGATTTTACGAATCGAGACTGTGATTTTTCTACAGCTGACAAACAATGAAAGCGTAGAGAAAACACTCTCTTGTCACGCTCCAGATGCCGTTCTCAGACACCATGGTGCAGCCTGTATCCTGGATGGATGCATCTGGCTGACCTTCTCCCCACTTAGTAAAGGTCAGAGGTCGATTATTCATACTGACCGCAAAATTCCCCTCTGACTTTTCCTTGTTGACGTTGATCCAAACATCTTTGAAAGCATCACCAAACACCTCTATCAGTTTGTCGTTCTCCTCTTCGCTCTCAGGCAGAGCCAGCTCTAAGCCTCTTTTGGAGCAGAACTCCACAGCCTTCTCAAACGAGGCTCTCTCCTTGTTGGACACAAAGTATTTTTGACCAACCTTCCGGACAAAGGGATAACCTATAGCTGGAGAACACGAAAGGCATCATTCAACTGATAAATAGATCAACAAAACAAATGAGAACTTTAATTTTATATAGCAAAAACAGGGTTGTGATGTGGCCATAAAGGTAATTTTGTTATGTTGCAGCCTGATGATAAAATTCATTTTATTCCCCAAAATCTGTCCTCAGTATCCTATAATGACAAAATGAAAGCATTAATATTTATATTTTCTAAATTTATTAAAAAGAACAAAATGAATTATAACATTTATATAAATTAAACCCTTTACTTAGTCCTAAGTTTAGGTACTTTTGGCAGCAGCTCCAGCCTTGAGTCTGTTTGGGTTTAATACAAACTTGGCACACCTGAGATGAGGGATTTTACACCATTCTTTGATATTTCAGTATTTTATTTTTAAAAAATGTAGAAAATTTTATAAAATGTTTTATTTTACTCTGTCTTTATGAGGCAGTTAGTGTAAATAAATGTGGGGGGGGGGGCAAAATAAATTTAATCTATCTTCAGGCCACAACACAACAAAATTACGAAACATGAAGGAGGTCTGAATACTTTTTAAACCTACTGTAGATCACTCAGTAGTCATACTTTTTTTTTTGTCTGGTGTTCTACTGGGACGTTGTCTTTACTATGCTATGAAACACACGTGGTCATCAAGTTGGTTGTGTTCATAAAACAAACCATTTATGTGTTGTAACTTTGTTTGTATTCATATATGTCCTCTGTGGAATTAGACAAAACCAAGCTTTCACTTAAACAGCATTTAATCATAAGCAGTTCTGCATATAATCTATGCTGCATCTAAATGTTGTGGAATAGAAGGCCTTGTATTTATTCTCCCATGCTTTATTTACCATTTGATTATTATATTTTAATCTGATTTGTGTTTATCACCATTTTATATTTTATATTTAAAAAGCTTTAACAAGTAGTTGTTTAGTTCATCTGGAAAGAGAGGTATGTGTTAGAAGCCCTGGATTTGAGCCACGGTGCCAGGCACGAAGGGGGAAGTTGCCCTTTGACCTCCAGAGAAGAGGGACATCCTCTGTAGGAGGGGAGTGGACCTAAGCATTAAAACCAGAGAACATCCTTTATTTCCTCAGACAGTCTTTGGGGCACTTTGCTGACACTTTGAGGTGATGTGTTTTCCCACATTTTATTTGAGGATTGTCTCCCAAATGAATTTGGTTTTATCTTTGTAATAACCTGTGTTTTCTCTCTGCTTTTGGTAAAATAAATATTTAAATTTAAGGTATTGTCTCCTTCCGGTCTCTTTCCATCAACCAACTTGGGTGAGGTGAAGGAGGAGGAATGCAGGTGAAAATCCTTACCTCAACACCTCCATTCAAAGAAATATCAACACATACTTTTAAATAAAGTTTAGTAGCTGTAATTATTATTCATGATACTGACCCAGCTCTAACTTGGTAACGCTGTCTTGTATGGTCTTGATCTCAGGGCAATTGGAGTTAACACCTGAATGAAACAAAGTTCGGTTAAAAATCAAAACCAAGACGAAAACCATTTTAGATGTTCAACCTCATGAAAGAAAGACTTTGAGCTTCAGATCTGCTGTATTTTATCATTTAACTTGGAAGTCAAAATTATTGGTTTTGGTCACTAGAGCAGACTAACAAATTTGAAACGATATTGGAAAACTATAATATTAACAGTGTATTTTGTACAGGTTTGGTAAGCTCAGATAGGTAACTTAGTTCAGCTGATCTTATGTTAAATACTGTTGTTGTGTAATCCTGGCCCTATGTTTTTTGTTACATTTTTCTGGTGACTGTCAATAAAGATAACATAACATTGTTTACAGGGTCTTTACAGATACATAGGTTTTCATGATATTGGCAAACTTTTTAGCTCCAGGCAAAGTACATCTGTATCCACACTAAAACAAAGACTTTACTTTGGTGTGTTTATTATCAACAAGCACCTTTTTTTCCAGGAACACAGGAAAAACAATTTATTTTTGGAACCTAGTGAGACTTCAGTTTTTTGTCCAAATATTCAAACTTCTACAATGGCATGCATGGGCTGCATATTTAGTATATATTTTTATTATTATCTCTTTAGTTTTTCTTTCCAAGAAATTAATGTAATTTTTTTTTCTATCTGTTTAATATCTAGAAAAAGTGTGAGTTCAAATATTGTTTGGTCTCTGCCTTTAATGATGGTGAGGACCAGACTAACTGTAAAGGATGTATGCTACTAACATCTACCTCTTTGTCATATGGATGATACTGTGGGATGTGCTCCATTGTTTAACTACAGAATATTTTCTTTGTGTCATCTGACTAACAAAATTTCTGTGTGGCTGATTAGGAGAAACTTTGACATACCTCGCATAGGCAGCTTAGTTACTCCTGCTGGTCCTCTAGGTCCAGATGGCCCAGGTGGTCCAGGTATTCCGTCTAACCCTGGAAGTCCTGTCAGCCCAGAAACCAAAAGAGAGAATAACAACAATAATTTACCAGATTTAAGCCAAACCTAAAAAACAAGTTAAAAAGTGGTTTTTATTAATTTTTGTTTGTTTGTTTGTTTTTTTGTAGTTGAAGACATTTTGCTTCTTGTCTGGAGAGCATTATTAATTCCAAAAAGCAGAGAGTGTGGAGTTTTATGCTTTTGAACTGAGATATTATGTAAGCTACATTTACATGCAGATTAGTCTCACTTGCCTCACAATAGAAGGTCGTCAGGGTCTGTGTTTGCCTGGCTTACAAACAAGATGCCTTATTCACATAAGTTATTGTCTAAAGGCCTGTTTACACGTAACCGATTTCCTGGAAACATTAAAGATTTTCAGATGTTGATTGGTTAAAAGTTGCACATTTACATGGTCTTGCCGTGGTCATTGAACCTGCTGTAGTCTCCATGCCAGGTCACTAGTTGGCACTTACCTGCTCAGACACCAGTATCTCAAGCATAAAAGCAGTTACATCCAAAATAGTGTATACATGGACCTTTGTTTGGACTTTGTGAGTTTGGGTTCTTGCTGAAAAGGGTGGGTAACATAAAGAGCACTCTGCTATGTGCCATTATTAATGCTGTTGATGTACTCCTGCATGCGCAGAACAGCGATTGACTGCAGCCATATGTGGTGCGCAATGTGCGATTTCACACTGTGCAGATTCCTTTGAAATGCAAATGGAGGACCCCAGTTCAAAAAGTTTCGGTGTCAGATAATTCGACTGCTGTTGTTGTGTAAACGAACAGCCAAACTGCAACAGAAATATTATACTTTCACTGAAAACCAGATTTGTGTAAACTGACCCTTAAATGAAAATGACTGGGTATCAGGTTAACCCTCCACTGGAGGTTTCAGAAAGCTGAAATCTGAGACCTCTGTTTAAAGTTGGTTTCTCTCGTCTCTTTTTCTTGCAAGGTAACATTAAACCACATACTGCGTCCATTACTACAACATAGCTTTAAAGTAGAAGAGTCCAGGTGCTGAACTGGCGTGCCTACAGTTCAGACCTCAACTAATTGTAAATATCTGGCACATCAAAAAATTAAAAATCTGTCAAAGTCCCAGGACTGTCGAACAGCAAGAGTCCTATATTAGACACGAATGGACAACATTCCCTCCTAAAACTCCAGCTGTTGACAAAATAAGAGAGAATACTTCACAGTGGTGAACATGGCTTTGTCCCATTTTTATGCGAGGTGTTGCTGCTTTTAAACTCAAAATGATCTTTTATTTTTAGAAGAAAAGGTGCAGTGTCTTAGTTTAAGTTTGTTTACTATGCTCCATTGGGAATAAAATATGTGTTCATGAGATTTGTAAATCATTGTATTCTGTTTTTATCTAAATTTTACACAACCTCCCAAGTCCTCAATTACACAAAGGACTCAAAATTTGTCAGCTACTAGGAATTTGTTGAGATCAAGACAGTTGCTCAAACAATTAACTGCAGTGCTTGGCTGGCATTGAACGTACCTGGCAACCCAGACAACCCAGGTGGTCCTTGTGGTCCACGTGGCCCTAGAGCTCCAGGTACTCCTGGAAATCCTGGCATCATCCAAATATGAACACAATAACAACAATTGACCAGATTTAAGACCTCTATAGAAAAAAAGTTATAAAACAAAACAGCTGGAGTTGAAGTCATTTTGCTTCTCGCCTGGTGAGCTTTATCAATTCCAAAGAGCAGAGAGTGTGGAGTTTTAAGCTTTGAAACTGAAGTTATGTAAGCTACATTTGCATTCAGATTAAACTTACTCTCCTTACAATGGAGAGTCGTCAGGGCCTTTATTTGCCTGGCTTACAAACAAGATGCTTTGTTCACATGAGTGAAGGTTTTGATTAGAGTGAAAATCAGGTTAAATGCTCCATTGCAAATTTGAAAAAATTGAAATTTAAGACTTCTTCCTGAATTTAAAGTTGGCTTCTCTAGTTTGACATAAATGGCTTTCTTCACCCCCTCTCAAACCATCTGTCTTCTTTGTCCAGAATATGAACATCTTTGTCCTCAAAAGAGTGTCCCTTGTCCTTAAGGTGTAGGTGAACAGCTGAGTCTTGTTCTGAAGAGCTGGCTCTCCTGTGTTGAGCCATGCGTCTGTGGAGAGGCTGTTTGGTTTTTCCAATATAGAGTTCTGAACATTCCTCGCTGCACTGAACTGCAGACATCACACAGCTCAGTTTGTGTTTGGGTGTTTTGTCCTAAAGATGGACCAACCTCTGTCTGAGAGTCCTGTTGGGTTTGAGGGATGGCAATGTTTTTTGCAGTTTCAGAAACAAAAGACTACTGCCTCCTAAGTCAGTAAAAGCATTTGGTAAACATTTTTATTCTAAGAGTTAGTCATTTGATTAAGATTTGACATGTTCTTACTGCCATTTTCATCAAAAGCAAATCATACCCGAGGAAACTTAATCAAAGTTTTTTTTTCAATTGCAACCTTTTGAAATCACAACAGTGAATAATCTTCATTCATTTTATCCCATCTACAGCCTTACTCTTGATGATTGGCATGTTTATTTTGGCAAAGGTTTAACACCAAATTCACTTTCTGACGCAACCCTCCCATTTATCTAAGCTTTGGACCACCACTGTGAGTACACTGGCTTGTGGAGCCCGTGGCTAGGTAAATTTAAAATATACAGACTATTTACTGGCAATCCCTGGCTTGTCACTCTATGGAAAAACATCACAAATAAAGAAAGTTAAAGTCATTTTGTTGAGCTGAATACACCAACATGGTCGAGAGAAGTGCTGTCAAGTCAAGCACAGTCAAATCAGTTTTAACTGAGAATCTAAACATACCTCTTTCTCCTTTCTCACAGTTGCAAACTTGCACTTGACTGTAGCCTATAGGAGCCATCAGGCAAAAAAGACAGAAGAAAAGGCAAAATCTCATCTTCTTATTGCAGCACAGGATTCTGAATTTTCAAAAAGAGAGAAAACAATTTTCCTCCTTGAAGTTGGTATGAACTATTTTTGCCAAACAACAAAAAGTATAGAATGACAACAGCAGATTAATTTTCTTACTTCAGACAGTTAGTTTCCACTTAATTAGCCACACTTGATGAAGATCAGATAAGCTAGTGTTCAAACAATCACTGGGAAGTGAAATAGTGTATAGGAATCCTGTTTTAGATCTTTCATGCAAATGGTAATTTTCTTTTGTAACATATTAGTGATATTGATCTAAAACTGTTTCATAAAGAAACAAATAAACAAAAACTCACCATAAAAATAGAATAATATCCAGAACGTGCTGCTTTTTTGCTGTTTCTAAACACAAGCGATGAGAGAAAAAACAGCTATGTGAGATCCAACCCACAGGAAAAGGATAATCAGTCAAAAACAAGTTATATAACAAACAGCAACCAGAAACTCCCTCTGGTCTGAGAAATATGAGCCCAGAGTGTGAATTTTGTTTTTATCATTTCTTTATGTTTCAAAATTGTACTTCTAAAAAAACAACAAAGAAAGTTGTAGTAGACTTTTGTAATTCTTTTGTAATTCTGTTTTGTAAGTCTGTAACGTTAAATCTTTCAAGAAGAAGCACTTTATGTTGCTGATTATTTCTGCATTTGATGGAAAGAAAACAGCTGTTAGGTGTCTTGCTTCACTTGGACCAAAAACAATCCTGAACACAAGTTTTCTTCTGCATGTGGAGTTGGGGAAAAGGCTTTTTTATGAGTCAAAAGGCAAAATTTATTTCTTCATTTTCTATAACCACTTAATTCTGGTCAGGACGTGAAGGGGCGGTTTGTGCCAACATCCAGACAACAGGCAAGAGGCAGAATTCCCACTATGATGGACGCCAGTCCGTCACAGCGAAAGGCTTCATTTCAGACAATATTAGTTCCTGCTTAGTTCATCATTTACAACACGTGATTTTGCTGTGTTGTTTGAAAGTGCAACCCATTCAACTTTTATCAGTCATCTGAAAAACTGTCACACATTGTAGAAACATTGCTGAGGGGTTTCGGCATCTTTATTATTTATGTAATTATAGGAAAAACATATACATTATTTATATCTCCTCTCAAGCTGTTCCTTTTGTAATCTCCCAGACAAGAACTGTGTTAGTCATTTCCTTTGAAGCAATTTCCTTATAAATGGAGTCTGACCATGGTTTAAGTCATTTTTCTTTGAAAGGAGCAAAGAGGCAACTCATCTAGCAGTCCACTTCTTATTTATACTGTAAGTTCCCTTCTTTCCTTTATTTTATTTATTTTTTGTTAGTGTGCTATATTTAGATGTTTAAATACATTTTGCAGTGGAATTATGTTAATTTAATTTAGCTAAAATGGAACTAATGTTTTTTTATGTTTAAGAAAACCATCAGGATGATAAACAGTATGAACATGCACATGGTAAAATCTGTGAAAGTGATAACAAATGTGTTGTGAGTTTTATTTTTAAGTATCTCATTTGCTTAAGATTTCCTTTAAGGTAAATGATTTAAAATGGTATTGAGCCACATTCATTTGAATTTCAGGACTGCTCCGAGACGATGAGGCTGCTCCTCTTACTCACTATCCTTTGCCTGAAGGCGAATGTCAGCGACTGTCAGTGTCGCTTTCAGTTTTGTCCCCCGATTGACACCGGATCAGGTTTTGGATCATACGGACCACCGGGACCACCAGGTAAATATATCCACTTTCTCCAGCTATAATTCTGACAATGTTTGGTTTATTTAATTTTTTTTTAACAAAAACTAACCAAACAAGAAAGTAGAAATAATTTTATAGAAAGTAGTTGATAGTGTGGTCAATTTTTAAGTTATGTTCTTTGACATAGTTAGTACATTATCAGCTGTGATATCAGTCATAGAGCACAGAGTCTGGAGAAAAGGCCAGAAGTCTTCATCTAGGCTAGGCTAATGGCTAGTGTTACAGTCTGCTCAAAACCGTAACAAATGAGGGAGACAGCACACAAAAAGAAAGAAAGAAAGAAAGAAAGAAAGAAAGAAAGAAAGAAAGAAAGAAAGAAAGAAAGAAAGAAAGAAAGAAAGAAAGAAACTTAAACTTAAAACTTAAACTTAAACTTTTTAAACAAACCTATGTTCTGTAAATAAATGATTAGCTACATTAATGCAACATTTTCTAAATTTTTGGAAGAATAGAAAAATTAGCTACATGTCAAACAAAGAGGAAGATGTTAAAATACAGCATTTACTATCAGTAAGTAAAAATTTATTTGTATAGCACATTTCAGCAGCAAGGCATTGAAAGTGCTTTACATCATAAAAACATCAGTAAAATCATTACAATCATCAAAAACGCCATTACAATGATCAAAAACATCACACAGTAGATCATCAGAACATTAGAATCACCACACAAGATCCTAAAAATCATCGAGCAGATACNTATATGTATTAGGATTAGTCTGAGATCAGTCTGTTCTCTTCTATCATCAAAGGCAAAAAACCCACAATATTTTATTTAGTATGTTCTACATGATACCTAATACAACAAATAAATAAACACTCCACATCACTTTATTTAAAATGAAAATAAAAAAATAAAGGTGTCAAAGTAGGCCACAGATACAATATTCTGTCTAGTAAATTAGTCAGTCAGCAACGTAATTGGAAGGAAACTCCAGTTAAGGCTTCTTAACATGAGATAGCTCTAACTGTGAAAAATGTGCATTAGAATGCATTAACTAAAGTCTTTACCACCTCTTTATTTTTTTGTCTGCTTTTTTTATAACTTAGGGCCACCAGGACCAGTTGGACTTCGTGGAGAACCTGGACAACAAGGAAGCCAAGGACCAAGCGGACCAGTTGGGAAACAGGGACCATCTGGACCAGTTGGGCCACAAGGTCAATCTGGACCAGCAGGACCACAAGGACCCCGTGGATTATCAGGGCCAATTGGACCACAAGGACCAATGGGACCACGTGGTATGAAATGCCAAACACATAAACAAAAGAATTTTAAGAATGGACAATAGTTATTTCTGGATTAAGACAAATTGTGTTCTAGTTTATCAATATTCACAGAAGCCTTTTCATTTAGTCTCTGCTCATTAAAATGAAACTACTGCAAAAATTGAGACTTTTCATTTCTTTGAAAGTGGGTAACCTTACAAAGTAAGCAGGGGATCAAATAATTATTTGCCCCAAACTAAATACAGTACTTTAAAAAAAGGTTGTGTTGAGGTGATTTGAACACTGTAATTATCTGTCTGAATGGTTAGATTCCCACAAAGATTTAAAATAAAACCAAGTTATTAGTCATCAGATGCCAGCAGGAAGTTGCAGTCCTACCAGAATAGATTAGCATCAGCTTCCACAGAAGTGAATCAACACTTCTGTGGAACTTCTTTTTAGAAAACTTGAACAATAAGCTTCGCAGGTTTTTTTTAATTTAAAGTCTACTGAACTACAAATAGTTTAGGATTGGTAAGGATGAGATATCTTTGGTAACTGAATTGTTAATAATATTGTTAATGTTGTAAATTTACCAACCTTGCGACTAACCCCATGAACTCATTGAATATTTTACCAGCATTATTAATCTGCATTACTGATGAACAGCAAAACATATAGCCTTTAGAATAAAAAGGTAAAATGCAAAATATCTGAAGTTCAAAGATCCACTGTAATCTTTGAGGAACTTGAACATCAAATATATATATATATTTTTTACTGTTCTTTTTTAACTAAGGTTTTTGTTCTAGGTGCTAATGGAAGTTGCCCTGACATCAAGGCCTTACAGGACAGCCTTACCAAATTGGAGTTGGGTAAGAATCATGATAAACAAATACAAGATTTTTGATGGCAAAGGAGCTGCACAGATTTTGTTCAAGAAACTGTGTTAATATATGTGAGATAGAGTTCATACACAGTAACTAAGAACTTTGTTACAACAAAATCATTGCTTTTATTAATCTCTTCAGTGATGATCAAAATATACTATGGACAAGATCTCACCTGATATCACAATTTCTACTATGATAAAAAACTGATCTGGGCTGTTGTGACCACCATATAAGACAAGTTTCGTCAATTAAATGTGATTGTGTTTTATTTTAATCTATTTACTATAACTTTTAACATTTTTTTTGTTTTCAGCTATAGGTTATCCCTTTGTCCGGAAGGTTCATCAAAAATACTTTGTGTCCAACAAGGAGAGAGCCTCGTTTGAGAAGGCTGTGGAGTTCTGCTCCAAAAGAGGCTTAGAGCTGGCTCTGCCTGAGAGCGAAGAGGAGAACGACAAACTGATAGAGGTGTTTGGTGATGCTTTTAAAGATGTTTGGATCAATGTCAACAAGGAAAAGGCAGAAGGAGATTTTACAGTTGACATGAATAATCGACCTCTGACCTTTACTAAGTGGGGAGAAGGTCAGCCAGACGCATCTATCCAGGGTACGGGCTGCACCATGGTGTCTGAGAACGGCATCTGGAGCGTGACAAAAGAATGTTTTCTCTACGCTTTTATTGTTTGTCAGCTGTAGAAAGAGTCCAGGCTTGATTAGTAAAATCTTTTGTTTTTTCAACTTTGTATGCAATCAAGTATGCTTTATGATTTATTTTTCATTTTGTTTTTAACTAGCTCATAAATCCAGCAGTATGAATGACCAATATGTGCTGGTATCAGAAAGCATAAATAAAGAGTTCAAAAGCTGATATTTCCAAATGTCTATTTTTACTAACATTAATTAAAAAGGATTTGTTTATTAGAGTAACTATAAGACGGAAAAACAGGCATTGGCGATGATAGATTTAATGCAACAAGCAAAATTATATTTAAAAAGAACAAAGTGCTTTAAAATAATAATTTACCACACAAAATGTGAGTTATTGATGATTAAGTCAAATTCATTTTGTAACTTCTTGTATTATTGCTTAATTGACAAAAAATCCTTCATTTAATGTCAAAGCAACAAACTAAGATCTAATTATGTGCAAGAATCATCTACTGCTATGCAGGAGTCTCAGTTCATGCTTCAGAGTGCTTACAGATTTGTCTGAGATGACTCATTTCCTGAAACTAAGGGGTGCCAACTCCACTGCTATCACTGTTCACTTCTGAACAACAACACCATTGTTATATGACCGTTGACTCATCTGAAGCAAATTAATTACCTGACAAAAACAAAATCTTCTATGCAGCGTGCCATAGAGCGTGCAGTATAAATGTGATGAATTGAAACCAACTTCTGCTGGTGTTTAATTTACAAAGATTGTTTATTGTCATGAAGCAAAATGCCTTGTGTTCAAGTTAATATTGTACTTCTTAGAACATAATTCAACTTTAAACTTCAATTCAACAGCCTCTCAACTGTTTTATTGTAACAGGTCAGCTTGAACGTGTCATGGCGGTGGCTAAGTGTCTGACTCACATGCAGAAAACACTCAGAAAATAACAGCAGTTTTTTTAGGAAAAAGATTTTCTCAAATTGTTTGAGACTCAAACGGACCCCTCTGGGAAACAGGATTAGGTGGCTCAGGAGTCAGTGATCCCTTTAAAGTCAAATTTATGTAGCACATTTAAAAAAAAAAAACCACAACTGTTGTTGACCAAAGTGCTGCACACAAACATTCAATACAAACATTATACAAAAATATAACATTACAATTCTCAGAATGCATTAAAAGCCAGTGAAAATAAATGTGTTTTAAGAAGAGATTTAAAAACACCAAGTGTTGAAACCTGTCTAATATGAAGGGGCAGCTGATTCCACAGTCTAGGAGCTACCACTGAAAACGCCCGATCACCTCTGTGGACCAGCCTGGATCTTGGGACAACTAAGCACAAATGGGCACTTGATCTAAGTGATCTAGAGGGCACATAAGGCTGCAGAAGATCAGACAAATATGCAGGTGCCTGCCCATTTAGGGACATAAGTCAACAATAAAACTTTAAAATCAATTCTAAAACGAACAGGGAGCCAGTGAAGGGAAGCAAGCACTGGGGAGATTTGAGAACTCTGGTTAGATGACTTGGTTTCTGAACTGGTGGTTGGTTAGATAGGAGGTTTAGTTTACAGGTGTTGAGGTGAAGTTCCATCCAGGGAAGGAATTAATTGCTGGCTCTGAGGAGATCTGAACTCACAGGAGGCATCAGGAGATGTCAGAAGAGCGGTGGAGAGCGGACAGGGTTTGATCTGTGGTGGTTCTGAAGGTTGAGCAGCAGAGCAGTCAGGCAACGGTTTAATCCAGGCATGAACAAGACACAGACCTGTGAGCTGGAGCCAACTGGGAGCTGGGTGACCTAGGAGGAGTCAAAAACACAGGGGATCAAAAAATGCAGCAAGGTTCTAAGCAAGTTTCTGCAACAAGATTTGAAGTGCTTGAAGTACCACATTGGGCTAACACTCAGGCACTGAAGAGACGTCAGCCAGCTCCTTATATGCAGCTCCGCTGATGAGACCAAATGGGCTCCAGGTGTTACAGAATAGTTGCCCAGCCGCTCTCAAGAAGGCTTCTGGACGCCCCCTGCTGGACAACACAGAATATGCTCCCAGAACCACAACAGAACTTGTAGATCTATTACTTTCCAGGAGGTTGGGACATTGGTACACTTTTATTTAAAAGGCCATGCTTGGGTTGTTACTCTCCTACATCTGTGACTTAATCACAAAGAGAAGCGTTGATTCTTACGCTTCACGTTCATATGGTCATTTCTTGCTCTCTGTTCCATTTCCCTGCACAGAAATGAGAAAAGGGGCTTTTGTTTACTCTGCTTTGTCTATATGAAACATGTTGCAAAAGAAATGGAAATTAACTGAACTTATTTCACTGAGTGCTTTTTAAGTCCAGGCTGAGAGCACTAGAGATAAATTGTGACTGTTGTGTAACTTTTGCTGCCTCTTGGCCAGGACTCCCTTGAAAACAAGGTCTCAGTGGGACTTTCATGCTTAAGTAAAGATTAAATAAAAATAAAAATAAAAAACAACTATAATAAATAATATAACTGTTATGCAAGTTTTCACCATGAAATTAGGTATTAAAAATAATGAACAGTTGAATTACAAACGGATAATGCTGCTGAATATGAATTTTGTTTAAATGTTCAAATAAATTTTAAATATTTATTGCCTGCTGCTGAAAAGCAAAATGTAGGCAATATTGTTTTTACTTGTGTGCATGTTTGTGTGTGTGTGTGTGTGTGTGTGTGTGTGTGGGGGGGGGGGTCCTTTATCTGGAGTTTGAGCTTCACACTCTCTGCATTTTGAATTGAGAAAGCTCCTCAGATCAGAAGCAAAACGTCTTCAGCTGCAGAATAGAAGTCCAGTTGTTTCTGTTTTAAACCTTTTTTTGGATTTGCCATGTCCTGGATGACTGAGAATCTACATCAGTATAAAATGGCTTTGCTATCACACAGAAAAAAAAAACATTAAATAACTGAACTCAAAAGCAGTAAGACTCTGTAACATCAAAACACAAAGAAACGTAATGTCAATATTCTGAGTTTTTGTGGTTTCAGTTTGTTTTTGTCATGTCCTTTTTTGGGGGGTAGGGTGGAGTGTCGCATGCTTTTCTAGTTGATTTCCTGTTTCTCCCCTGTGACATTCAAAATGCATTCCCTCAGTCAGTACTGCTCCTCAGTCCTGTTCTTCATCACTCAACTGTTCTTTGTTCGACAATTGTCACCACTTGTCACATCCCTTCCAGCCTACTTAAACTCTCTGTTCTCATTCCATCAGCGGTCTGTCATAAGGTTTTTTACCCTGCCTTTTCTTCTGTGCCCTCCTTGTGATTTGGTTTTTCTATTTCCTGCCTCGCCTTGCGTTTTTGGTAACTAAAGTCTTTAGCATTTAGTCCTCGTAGTAGTCTGCATTGTTGTGTCCTCACTCACCAACTTATGACACCTTATGTAAAAATGGTACTATCTACTGTCAATGAGCTGCCTAAACCTTGGCAACTGTGGTCATCAGTCAGAGTAACTCACTTAAATATTAATTTGTCAAGTGGTAATAATAAGAGCTTTTTACTGAGGATGACTTCACCTCCTTTTGGGTTGCTTCTTTGATGACACAGACATAGGACATTGTTCTCACTCTCTTGAGCCCACAGAACTACACAAGTTTAAAGGCCTTTTGGCCTTTGACTGACTTGCTAATGTTGCCATAAGGCCAGATAAATGAAGTGTGTCAATGTCCCATCATGCCAGTGCCAGTTGTCAGCTTACCATAAATATATCTTAATCTTGAACTAGGACAGCCATACAAATCTAAAATGTGCTTTATTCTACAAAACAATTTATTGATTAGTGAAACACTTTCGAAATACAGTGTAGGAGGGTACATGAAATATGATGGAGATGTTACGAATCTTTAACAATTCATAAGAAGTTAACACGGGGCACCACTCAAGGACAGTGGGAAATATTATATAAACCTAGGATTTATATGTTTATCAGTCTCAAGATTAAGTTAACCTAAACCATGAGTTCTTCACTTCAGAGTAAGATCATAATTATATTAAAACACACACGCACAACTGAATTATATTTTGCACCATTTATGTGATGTTTATTGAACAACCAAATATATCACAAGTTATGGCAGGTTATGCAAAATTACTGTGTTTGAATTTGGTACCAACATATTGACATAAGGTGTTGAATCAGCATAAAAGCTGAACAGGAGAGTCAGATTAAACCAAAGAAGTTACAACTATGAGGTCAAAAGGGGGTTTGAAAAGTTAACTTTAATGTGATGGCAAAGTGGCAATTATTATTATGGATTGGGACATCAATAAATTGTAGCCAAAGACCGGTGGTCCAATAGTTGGCTGCTTCGTCCTCGGTTGGCAGTTGGACAAACCACTCAGGTAGGCGTCCGAAGCTGGTTTGTGGTGAGGCTGAATGCAGAGGAGTCTTTGTGTCTCATAAAGGCAACGTGACAGAGTTTAACTAAAGTTATGACTAATTTCACTTACTTCACTCACTTTCCCTAAATTAAAGTCAGTTATGACCTCCGGAATAAACTGGGAAAAACATCTTAACAATGGAAAATTTGGCTTGAAGGGAAAAATATGATGAAGGTAGTGAAGCGGAAAAACACGAAAATCATTAACTAGAACGTATGGAGTTAAACCAAACAAACAGCCGAGGACAAAGGACAAGGCACAAGAGAGCTGGAAGAGGAGAGGACAAGAGCCTGAAAGAGAGCGGGGCAGAAGCGTGTCTTGGGCTTTTAAACAAAGCTGTGGGTTGTATTTTCTACCTCGATAGTCCAATCATGGCCGCTGTTCTCAAAAGAACGTGGGCGTTTCAGTGGGCATTCAACCAATAGACATTACACAAACTTGGATGGGAACTTTTACCCCTTCAGACAAAGGAAAAAGGAAAACGTGCCTTTTTGTAAAACTGTAGTTGTGTAAATATTTGGCACAAATATTTTACAATATCACATAACAAATAGCCATATTTTCAACTTTCCTGTCAACTTTAATCACTTTTTTGCTGAATCACGGTTAGCCGGCGATTGGCTACCTACCACCAAGCTTAGCTTCTTTTCTGGGGGAAACCCTGCATACCAATGCACGGTTTGTCATAGTTTTGGAGTTTTGTTAGAGGGTTTTTCTGGTTTTTGTTCTGCTGTGTTTGTCTTTTGGATTTATGTTCATGTATTGTCATTTTCACCTCCCTAGTAACCTGCCACGCCTCATTCTCTCTTTCCTTGCCGTTCTGTTGCCTTCCAGTCTTTCATGCCACACCCACATTACCATAACAACTCAATCATTGCCATCATTTTCACCTGTTTGCAATCACTCACCTGTGTCCATTCTCCTCCTGATCCTCAGTCTTTAAATACCGGTCTTTGTCCTTCATTCTCCACTGGGTCATTTTGTTCCGTTTTTGTCTACTTGTGTCTTTCTCCTTGCCATGCCCTGTCTCTCGTTTTTGGATTTTGTCTTTGTTAAGTTTTGCTGCCACGTCAGCCTTTTTGTTTTGACTGTTTTCTTTAGTTAATAAAGTAGTTTCTTTTTTTACAATGCGTCAGCGTTCTGGGTTCGCCTCAGTCTCCCCCCCTTATGACACGGTTAACAAAATGTGTAGGCTGATCTGGATCAGAGTTTCGACTTAGACTGGGATGGGCATCAGTAGAACAAAGTAAGTACAGAAAATTAGTCTGCATTTATTAGTCTGGTTTAAGTCTACATACTTTTCAATACAATACTTTCATCAAGTAAAAAATGAGAACTGTTAGATAAAATAAGCCAAGAAAGAAGTAATGTAGTGTCTGTTTTTGCAACACCTTAGATAGATGAAGGATGAAGGATTCTATATCTGACAGATGATGTAAGTGTTCAGAGAGCAGTCCTGTGTCACTCTCCACATGCCGGTCTCAGACACCATGGTGCAGCCTGTACCCTGAATGCTGTCATCCGGCTCTCCTTCACCCCATTTGGTAAAGGTCAGAGGACGATTTTTCAGATCAGACCCAAAATTCCCCTCTGCTTTGTTACTGTTGACGTTGATCCAGGCTGTTTTGTCAGCTTCGCCTATCAGCTGAGTCAGAATGCGGTTCTCCTCCTCACTCTGGGGCAGAGCCAGCTCTAAGCCTTGTTGGGAGCAGAACTCAACGGCCTTCGAGAAAGAGTCTGTCTCCTTGTTGGACACAAAGTATTTCTGACCGACCTTTCTCACAAAGTCAAAATTTATTGCTGGAAAAGGAGAAAAGAATGCAACAAATCAAAAATTAAATTTAAAAAATCACATTTGTTTTTTAAATTTTTTTTGTTGTTTTAAGCATAAAGGTAATTGTAATGAAATACATGAGTGGATTTTTCTTGGTCTTGGTGAAAAACCCCTGACCTCTCCCATGTTTGATGCACAAGGGTCTCAGGGTTCTAGTGGAGCAAGTGACTGTAACACCGTCTGCATTTCCAGTAACCAACTTTGAGACCTCCTCTGTTGACAAGAGACTTCAGCTGCTGTCATGTCTCTGGTCATTCCTAATAGCTAGCAGAACTGGGTATAGGAGTGATGTGTTTAGACAAAAAACTAATATGAAGAGGATTTTGGCACTAGATTAGAGACATGCACTGTATACATGCACACTGTGACTACATCATTATCTTTTGTACTGGTACAGGTAAAAATGAATCTAAACATTCACTCATCATTTTATTTTATTACATATATTTTCCCCACAACCATTTGGTGGTCATCTTGCCATAGAATACCATCACTGATAAAAAGAATTGTTAAGCAACCAGAGTGACTGGTGAAAAAGTAATAAAACTCTATGTGTTGACTATCTTATATTCCCATGACTACAAGATCAGATCAAACTGATAACAGAGTTAAAAGTACAAGCACATTCATTGTCACATTAACAATATGTGGTGATTTAGTGTGAAACAAAGTAGTACAGTGTTGTATTCTCTTCAGCAGCAAGTCGGCCAACAACTCTTGTAACTGGCCCTTGAGATTTGGCAAAATGTCACTTGGTTGGCATTGAAGTCTGAGCTGATCTCACACATGTTTGAAAGAGGAAAGGTCAGAGGACCTGAATGGCCACAATATGGATCTCAACATGATAGTCAGTCTATAAATGCATGGCATATGCTTTGTTTGGATGGGGTTTTGTCTTGTTGGAAGGCTGCACCAGGGAGCTATCTCAAGAGGGGTAAAACAAGAGGATGGAGGATGTCACTGAAATTGTGCTGTTCCATAAGGGTTCCCTGAATCACGACCAGGGGGACCTGAAGTCAGACCCTATGGCTGCTCACATCACAATGCTAAAGAAACACCAGGGTGTCTCTTGAAAATCATTAACTGAACTGGTCCTCACTCCCCAATACCGCCATATGCACACATGTGACACATTGAAATTTAAGAGCAGATAAATTGTGAAAACAATAGATAAATTGTGAATAAAAACAGTTGTAGTGACATACAATACAAATTTGTTGTTAAAAGGGTCAGTTAAAATAATTAAGATTCCTGTAAGGTTTAAAACACTTTAAAAACATTTTCTGGTTGAAAGTATTCTTACTGTAAGGGGTTTTCTGTCAAGAATGGTTTATCTGTGATGCACGTGTTCAGTCTTTCTGAGAAATTGTGACTGTGATTAATCAGTCATGCCTGCTTAGGTTGGTAGGGGGAGCAATGATGCCTCATTCTTACTGCAGCCACCTGAATGGAAGCATTGTGTCCAAGTGTCTTTATTCAAGTTATCCTTTTTCAGGAGGCCGCAATACACACAATGGTTATCTGTGGTAAAGAAGAACTGAGATTCATCCATGGCTCCCAGTTATGGCACCACTCCAAACACAGCCATCTCTGCTTTTTTGTTAAATGCAGCATCATGTATGGATGGAACAGTGAACCTGTAGTTCAGCTAATGCCAGTTGTGCAAGATGACACGGGGCTACCTATGATGTGGGTGTGCCCTAACGTGTCTGATGGTTCCAACATGGGGCCACTGTGGCATTTGTACACCCCCTATTTCAGGCAATTGCACAATACAACCATCTGGCCTCATGCAACATACAATGTGACCATTATCAAACTCTGTCAAGTGCTGGTAAAGTTGTCTAAGGCAGAGGTCCCCAACCTCCGGTCCGTGGGTCATTTGGTACCGGGCAGCAGAGAAAGAATATGAACTTACAGTATTTCTGGTGTTTTTTTGGGTTTTTTTTTCGGAGTCTGAATGACATTTATTTT
Organism: Kryptolebias marmoratus; assembly: GCF_001649575.2. Taxonomy (NCBI): domain Eukaryota; kingdom Metazoa; phylum Chordata; class Actinopteri; order Cyprinodontiformes; family Rivulidae; genus Kryptolebias; species Kryptolebias marmoratus. Next base: position 7,508,521 of record NC_051440.1, on the reverse strand, counting down.
GAAAAATGACCAGATTCTCTCCAATACATCCGTCTATGACTCACTCTTGATGCATGTCAGAACGCTTATCTAGGTCACGTGATATGTTACCGCTAAAAACAAACCCACAAGCAGCAAAATTAGTAAAAAAACAAACATCTCTGGAAGCCCTAGAGCAGGGGTGGGCAATCCTGGTCCTTGAGGGCCACTATCCTGCATGTGTTACTTGTTTCCCTGCTCCAGCACACCTGATTCGGTTGTTAAATCACCTCTTCATGTTCTGCAGAAGCCTGTTAATCACCCATTGATTCAAATCAGCTGTGTTGGAGCAGAGAAACAAGTAAAACATGCAGGATAGTGGCCCTTGACGACCAGGATTGCCCACCCCTGGAGGGTGTTATTCATGTTGATAATGCAATAAAATACCCGTTTTCATGCCAGTCGTATCATTTTACTTTGTGTATTTATCCACCACACCTTTAAAGACCGGTCCGTGAAAATACTGTCTGATAATGAACCGGTCCGTGGAGCTAAAAAGGGGGACCACTGGTCTAAGGCACCAATGAGTCATTTTCTGTGTCTGGTGGCCTTCACTCACTGTTTGGACTAATTGTTGGATGTTCCAGCAACTGCCTGATAACACAATCACTCCACTCATGTCCTCTTGTACTCAGTTTAGACAGGCCAGTTCTATGCTAATTAATACTCCTCTTTTTGTGGACAAAATTACAAATAAATAAAATCATTCCTTGTGTGTGTTTAACTTTTGTCAGTGATTGTATTTTTAACTTCTTATGTTACCTAATTTATCAATACAAATTTTGCTACTCCCAAATGATATAGAAAACACAGACAATTATGTATTAATTATTGTATTTTTACATGATGTTGAGGACAAGTTCTCTTTGTATACAGGAAGAAAACAATGCCCACATACTGTACATTGAAAATACTGAAATGAAGGAAACGTTGTTGCAAACTAACTTTATTTAAAAAATAAATAAGTGTAATTCATCATTACTGACCTACATCCATTTCCTTCAATGCTGTTTATGATCCTTGAATTTGATACTTACCCAGGTCTAACTTTGCAGTGACCTTCTGTATTACTTCAATATCCTGTCCAACAGAACCAAAGAAATCTGGACAAAGTGGGAAACATTCATTTACAAATGTTTGTTGAGTTGTAGCTATCAGAGTTCAAAAACATTTTCTTAGGTAATGCTCAGTGTCTAACTGCAAACATTTATTGAAAACAATTACATGTTTGTTTAATTGAAGCGGTTAACTGGTATGTCATTTTCTGTATGTTAATATTTTGTCAAAACTTTGCTAAAAGGTAGTGGGTCAAGGTACTGCAGCCAATAAAAATCAATTACAACTGAAACCTATATTGATGTGCATGTCATACACATGTACATCATTTTATACTGATGAGTAATGAGTAGCAATAAAGGAAATTTTACCATTACCTAAACAAATGTATGAACAAATTAAATATATGGTTACAATTAATAGTAATCACCTCCTCTACACATTGTAACTGGACCTGGTGCTCCAGGTTGTCCTTGTGATCCAGTTGGTCCAGGACTTCCAATAGGTCCTACTGGTCCTCGTGATCCTTTATCTCCTGGAAAATTGGCCAAAAAACAAACAACAGAACAAAGCTGGATTAACTAAACACAAAAAAATGGCTATAATGGTGTTTTTCTTAGGGGCGGCTGTGGTGCAGTGGTCAGGCAGCCGTCTTGGGACTGGAAAGTCACAGGTTCAATTTCCCACCATTCCCATATGTCTCAGTGTCCTTGAGCAAGGCACCCAATCCCCAACTGCTCCCTGGGTGCTTAAACAGCTGCCCGCTTCTTCACCTTTTTATATCTAACATGTGTGATGGGTCAAATGCAGAGAACAAATTTAGTCATTGTACGGGTACACACAATGATGACAACATATTTCCCTTTCAAATAACTTAAATACATTTTTTAATAATTCTTCCAAAGAAATTAAGAAAAGGAAACAATAGCAAAAATTATAGGGAATGTTGGTTAATAAATAAGCCATGTGTACACTGAAAAAATGGGAATTGGCAGGTCTTTGAGTTTGCATAAACAAAATAAGTTAATGCTACACAAGAGATTCATGTTTCTTTTATTTACATGATTGAATAAAGTATCATTTACTTAATTATTAACAATATTGAAACTACTCATTTTTCTTGCGTTGATTTAACGTGATTAAATTAGATAACTAAAACCATTGTAATCATGTTTTATCATCA
>NC_051440.1:7489969-7506164 GCF_001649575.2 Kryptolebias marmoratus | reverse complement strand
GATCAGTTTATATTTAATTTAAATTTTTTATATTAGCAATAAATCAAGGACTGCATTTTTATAAAGCTAATTTGAAAAAAATTAAGTAGGATTTAAAGCTGTAACGTGTTCCATGAACATGATTACATAGCCTTGACATTACACAATTTCATTGAGTAATACTGGCAATCAAAGCTAAGTTGGTGTTATTCTTCAAAATATTGTTGTTGAGACTTAAAAAAAGATATTGATACGACATAATATATTTACAATATGGTAACGGATAAAACCTTTGTATGTTCAACATGATATTTTTAAGTAATCTTATGTAAATAAAATGTGTTGATTTAACAAGCAGTAAGTACTTGAGGGAAAGAGGGAAATTAAGTCAGTTCTACTTATTCTGATTGTGTGGGACCGATGTACACAATACAATCAAGTAAACTGAACAAACTTTTTCTTTCAGTGTACCCTGTTATTATTATGACACATCAGATTTACATTCTTTAGTAAAACAAAGATGTAGAATTTAATTTGATGAAGGTACAAGTGAAAAATGTAACACAATTTAAAATTATTTGAGCTTTATTTGAATTTGATGGTCACATGCTTTATGTTAAAGTTTGATGCAGAAATTTAATCCAGTGGCTTCCAACCATGTGTGCAATAATGGAAAATTGTTTGTAAATTAGGTAAATTAGAAAATGATTGCAGTTTGCCTAACTTGTGTCTAAAAAGGCAGGGAATCAAAAAATATAATCTAGAGTTATGATGTTATGATATCCTGAATCACTGAACAGAAAACAAACACGTTCTGGTGTATTTTGTTCACAAAAAAATCTGGTGTCTGTAGCAAAATATTACTGTACTGTTGTCAGATAAGAGCATTGTGATAACACTGATATCAGTCTCAAAATCAGCATCTTCTTCTAAAGTAGAGGGCATCTCTAGAGGTGAAAAGGGTTGTGAAAGTTATAACTATTTGTGTGTTTTTCAAACCAAATAGTCTGAGGCCATTTTTAATTAGTTTAACTTCAAAAGTTAATCAAAGTTAAATGTACATCCTCCAAATATTTTCAGAGATTTTATTAAAAATCCATCCAGTGGTTCATTAAATATTTTGCTAACAGACAAGAGTTGACTCCAATAAATAATAGCAAAGTTTTAAACAAAGATCTCTCACAGTTGGCCCTTATTGCATGAGCTGAGGATTAGTCTCCACTATGAACTGAACAAATTTCTATAAAATTGATATAGTTACAGGCATTTTTATGTTTAATAAGATTGATTAGCTGTAGTGGACATTTTGAAATGGCTTGACTCCAAATGTTAATCAGTTGTAGATGTACATTCAATGATTGCTTTCCAAGAATGACATTAAAACACATCCAGTGGATAATGAGATATTTTGCTAACAAAAAGACACGTACACATAAAAATGACTATCAAGTCAAGTAAACGAATTTCTGTTACCTTTTTGTCCAGGAAATCCTTGAATCCCAGGAGGTCCAGGAAATCCTCGTTCTCCTTTTTCCCCTTTAGGACCAGAAAAATCTACTTGTTGACTGAAGGTTTTAGGAGCCATCACACAGGAAACACAGAGGAGAAGACAAAGATTCATCTTCTCAGTGCAGTACAGGATTCTGTAAAAACAATAAGTTTATTCATTCATTTATAAACAAGCAAACAAAATCTGATTCTTTTTTCACTTTTGTAGACATAACTTTTGTCTTCTAAAGGATAATGTTATCAATTATTTAATTTTTTTTACCTGTCAAAAGACTCAAAAGCCAAAGCACATTCTTATAAAAATTTAATTGAAACAAGATGTGTTAGTCTTTCTGTAAAATGAAATAGAACAATAAATCAATTTCAGGGCGACATAGAGGCAAACAAGTCTTGAGGACAGAAAAAACACTCAGAAAAACCCGGAAAACCTGCTCAACGTCCTCACAAAAACAGCCAAAGGAGTCCACTTTAAAGTTCAAGCAGAATTTATTAACTTTTAGCGCTAAAAGGAGACGCCTTGCCATAGGAAAACCCAAGTCGCGTTTGAGCGAGATCTCTAAAACATTGCAGTTTTAACATGCTGCCCCACCCAGAGATGCTACATCACACACAATGGCTCATCTTCGTCTGGACATCCGTCCGGGACCATATATGGAGTTGTTTTTCTGTCTTCTGCAGTTTGGTTTCTTCGGGATGGTTTCAGTTTTCTACTGAGCTGACTCCCCCAGTCTGCGTTATCTTGTAGCCGGTACACAGGCAGTCACACACACCATAAACTCACATGACCTCACCAGTGCATAGTTACAACCATCAACATGTTAATACATTTGATTCAGTTTACAGGTACATTAATACATGTTTCTATCTGGCAAGAGCGTCTATTTTACACAAGACAGACAACTATTCACCCTCTCACTACCACCTAGGGACAATTTAGCATTACCAGTTGACATGAAATGCATATTTTTGGTCTGTTGGAGGAAACCGGAGTACTCAGAGAAAACCCATGTGTGCATGAGCAGAACATGTTCCGCACAAAAATGCCGTAGAAAGAGGCAAGAAGGTCAGCCTTCTTGCTGTGAGGTTACAGCGATAAACACTACATTGCTGTGCCACGCAAGACAACAGTAACTCTGATCTAAAATTAAAATTTAAAAAAACAACTTACCAGCTAAGCAAAATTATCTCCAGAAAGTGCTGCTTCGATGCCGTTCCTAACACAAGTGGTGAAGAAAGCAGTTCAAAATCAGATAGTATGAGCGGCCCAACCCAGAGGAAAAGGTAATTAGCAAAAAATGTCTTATATAACCAGATGACCCAAGATGGGGCCCTTAGCAAAATAAGATTTAGGAGTCAGCTCCAGTCTAGCCCAACACCCACCACAACACCAAAATTACATAAATTATTATGTGTTTTACTTGACAATCATTTAACATTATTTAGTATTTAAAAAACACATGGTTAAAGTACCAGTTTTATTATATGTAGAAATTTAAACAACAACGACAATAACAATAATAATAATAATAATAATATGCCATAGACTGTGTACTGATAGCCGTCTGATGAGAATTTGGAGGTTGAAGCCGGTACTTCCCTGTAGACTGGTTCCAGTACAAGATTGAAGTGCCGCCCCCTCCATGTAAACAAACAGATCGCCCTTGGTAAAAATAAAAAAATTTTAAAAAAATAGACCTCAGAATTTTATATCAGGGGTTGACTCTTGTTGCATACGACTCAATATCTGTAAAGTTATCTGAGTTATAACCATTTTTGTGTTGGCTACAGTCACTTAAATGTGGCGGCCATCGTGAATTGGGTTGGTTAATCAAGAGATAATTAAAAAAAGAAGCCTTGTTATCATTTCTGTGTTATACAGAACACTTTATTATTGTGTATACTGTGTAAAACATATTGTTTTGCTTTTGTATTCTTAATACTGTAATTTAATACATCTGTGTTAATCTGATGACCATTTTCCATGTCTTATGTAACATGATTCATGGTAAACATAAGACAGTATCATACTTCAGTATCATAAAATCAACCTTAATGATTAAATTGTGTCTAATGTCTACTTCAGTTTCAACACAACACTCTCATCAAATCTGAAATGAAGTCATGGTGCATTTTATTTATTATTCTCAAAAGAATAAGTTTCTGTAATTTGATAATGTGAATAAGTCAGCATCAGCATTAATTCAATTTTATCACTGTGTTTTTACTAAATTAGTGTCTGAATATTATCATATCTTAGATGAAGCGTTGGTCTTGTTATCACTAAAAATTGGACAAAGAGTTTTAAAAAAGCAAAGCAAAGCAAAACATTACTTTCTAAATATTATCAATGGCTATTTCAGTGTCTACCTTGATCATTTTAACTAATTTTAATCATGAAAGGAGCCTTAGTAAGTTGATCTGGTTAAGCTTTTGAATGAGGTTCAACACAATACTTTTTACAAGGTTGAAATGAATCCTGTCAGACAAAAAAAAGTTGTGCATGTCTTTTCTATTTTTTTTTAAGTCCAAACATATCAAATGAGATCTTCTATATCTGACAGATGATGTAAGTGTTCAGAGAGCAGTCCTGTGTCACTCTCCACATGCCGGTCTCAGACACCATGGTGCAGCCTGTACCCTGGATGCTGTCATCCGGCTCTCCTTCACCCCATTTGGTAAAGGTCAGAGGTTGATTTTTCAGATCAGACCTAAAATCCCCTTCTGCCTTTTTATTGTTGACGTTGATCCAGGCAGTTTTGTCAGCTTCGCCTATCAGCTGAGTCAGAATGCGGTTCTCTTCCTCACTCTGGGGCAGAGCCAGCTCTAAGCCTTGTTGGGAGCAGAACTCAACGGCCTTCGAGAAAGAGTCTGTCTCCTTGTTGGACACAAAGTATTTCTGACCGACCTTTCTCACAAAGTCAAAATTTACTGCTGGAAAGGGAGAAAAGAATGTAGTAAGTCAGAAATAACACATCTGTTGATTGTTCATATCACTGGTATCCACTACGAATATAAAAAAGTCTCAGTGTAGATGGTGAGTGGTGCAGAGAGACGCGTTACTTTATTCTTTGATGCCAGATTTTATTAAATACTATTAAAACCCTGGATTCATAGTCTAAATACAAGTCACGATATACTGAACTTAAAAAGTATTGAGATGAAAAAGGTGAAGCTAGAAATTCCTTAACAATATTGAAAAATTATTAACCCTTAACATATCTTTGCTTCCTGCAGTACTGATGCATACACTAAAAAAGATACCTACCCTGGTCTAACTGTGCAGCGGTCCTCATCAGTGCATCAACATCTCTTTTTAAAGAACCAATATGATCTGGAAAAAGCAGAAAAAGTTAAGAAACAAGTTTGTTGAGTTGTAACTCTAATAATTCAGCTAATGCAACACAGTTTTACATTTTCCCAAATTACTGGCTCAATTAATTACCCTTTGTCATAAAACTGCAAATTTTATTGCAATTGAATTTGTTCTTACCCATCTAGAGCATGTCAAAACCTACAAGTTTGAAAATAGAGCAACAGGACTTCTATAAGTAAAACAACATTTATCATCAATATATACTTACATTTTTTTTATAAAGATGATCTTTTATTAATTTAGTTGCAATGTATAGGCTAGGCTTTCATGTTTGTGTCAATCACCTGTACACTTGTGTTGTAAGCTGGACACTGTAACAGGACACAGAAATTGAAGCTAAAATAAAAGAGTGCCCTCTAGTCAACTAGCTGCAGAATAAGTGTTCAATTCTGTTCCTCTGTGTAAACAAACAGGACATTTTCCTGGCTAAAAAAATAAAAATACACTTCAAATAATTTTTCCAACTGTTTACCTTTGTTGATTTATATCGCTCTTACCTTGCGCTTGTATGTTTAATTAATTAATTAATGTTTTTGTAAATAGTTATTTTATTATTGTGTGCAGGTGTGTAGGTGGGACCACATCTCCAATGCACAGACTCTGGTTCCAAAAACAAAAGCTGGCAGCACCAGTAAAACAAATATTTTGGTTTCACCTTTTTACTATGTTAATAGATAACAACAATAATAATAATAATACATAATAATGTACAGTTTCTATAACAAGGAGGATGGATTGAGAAAAAAAACGTCATCCACCACAAACTTAATTTTTATATTTTTCTACTGCTGCAATAAATTAAATATTACCAACATATAAATTATTCAAACAAATTAATCATGTGTCTTCAATAAACAATAATGACCTCTTCCACACATGATAACTGGTCCAGGTGGTCCTGTCATTCCAGGTGCTCCATACTCTCCTTTCTGCCCAGGTAATCCAGGTCGTCCATCAGCCCCAAATTCTCCCTTCACTCCTAAGATATAAAATAATCATAACAAGCTTCATTAGAAGTAAAATTTACACCATTCATAAACAATTTCTGCTCTGTCACTCTCGAGAAAACCTTGCCAACTGAAGTTAGTTTTCTCATAGGCTCAATCAGATTTTCAAATAGTAGGCTATAGAAAGTTGCTGAAATTGATGTAGAACAGAATGGGAAATACTGGAAGGATTTTAATGAAGTGATAGAGAGTATTCCCAGAAAGGAGAAAGTGGTGATTGGAGCAGATTTGAATGGACATATTGGTGAAGAAAACGGAAGAGATGAGGAGGTGATGGGCAGATTTGGTGTCAAGGAGGAGATTGAGAACGAGATCAACATCCTGCAGGAGATCCAGCACAGCACCATCATCACGCTGCACAACATTTTTGTCAAGAGCATGGAAATGGCTGTGGTCAATACCTATTTCCAAAAGAGGGAGGAACACAGGGTGACCTAAAAGAGTGGAGGCAGGAGTACACAGGTAGAATATATTCTGTGTAGAAGAGATAACCTGAGGGAGATTGTGGACTGAAAGGTTGTGGCAGGGGAGAGTGTGGCCAGACAGCATTGAATGGTGGTGTGTAGGATGAGTGCTGTGGTGAAGAAGAGGAAAAAAGTAAAGGCAGAGAAGAGGACCAAATGGTGTAAGTTGAGGAAAGAAAAATGTTGTGAGGAGTTCAAAAAGAAGCTGTTAAAGGCTCTGGGTGGTAAGAAAGAGCTTCCAGATGACCAGGCTACTACAGCAACAGTGATTAGAGAGACAAGTAGGAAGGTATCTGGTGTGTCATCTAGACAGAGAAAAGATGAGAAGGAACAGTGGTGGTGGAACAGTGAAGTTCAGGAAGTTATGCAGAGGAAGAGGTTAGCCAGTAAAAAATTGGACAGCGAGAGTACTGGAGAGAGTAGACAAGAATTTAAAGAGGGAGGTAGCAAAGGCCAAATGAGTGATTTGTGATAAAAAGATTGCAGAAAAGGTCAAAGGAAAGGTTTACAAGACAGTGGTGAGAGCAGCCATGTTGTATGGTTTGGAGACAGTGGGACTGACAAAAAGACAGGAGACAGAACAGGAAGTGGCAGAGCTGAAGATGTTGAGGTTCTCCTTGGGAGGGGTGAGAATGGACATGATTAGGAATGAGGTCATCAGAGGTACAGCACAGGTTGAACGACTGGGAGATAAAGTTAGAGGACAGACTGAGATGGTTTGAACATGTGCAGAGGAGGGACAGTGGGTATATTGGTGGAAGGACGTTAGAATCACAGCTGCCAGGAAAAAGACAAAGAGGAGATATATGGATGCAGTTAGAGAGGACATGGAGGTAGTTGGAGTGAGGACAGAGGACACAGAAGACAGAGTTAAATGGAAGAGGATGACTCGCTGGTGACCCCTGAAAAGAGAACAGCTGAAAGAAAGAGAAGAACAAAATTGATAAAACAACTGTAAGGTCAAGTAAACTTGTTCTTGTTACCAGGCATTCCAAATATTCCAGGTTTTCCAGGTAGTCCTGGAAATCCTGGATCTCCCTTTTCACCTTTGGGACCAGGAAGACCTGGCAGCTGACTGTGTGTTGCAGGAGCCATCAAGCAGAAAATAAAGAGAAAATAAACCTTCATCTCCTCAATGCAGGACTCTGTCAAAATTGATTAAAAAAAATGATAATTTATATGTAAAGTCTGCATATTATTTTTTTTCTATTTATAGAAATTGATTTGTGAGATGGCCAAATTTGGTTGAACCTTTCTTTAGACAGTAACAACATTTGTTAAATGATATTTGCTGTACTTTTTATTTTGTTTGACATATATCTTATTAAAATTAAACTAGCACAATGTTTACATAGATAAAAAATTTAAATATTTATTATTTTATTGATTTAAAAAAAAACTCACCGTCCAAAAAAGAAATTCCCCAGAATGTGCTGCTTTCTCACTGCCTTCAATTTGCAGAATGGGAAAAACAGAATGAAGTTAGATAAATGAGAGGTTCCACCCAGAGGAAAAGATAATTAGTCAAAAATGTGTTCTATAAACATACACACAAGAACCAAAAACTCCCCATAGTCTCAGAAAGCTGAGCCTACAATGGAAAAATATGGTTCTTAATGCTATACATTTATAAACACTTTTTCTTTAGACCATTTAAGATGCGTTTTTCATGAAAAAATAAAACTTGGATTGAGTATTTCTTTTCATAACAACAGCAGAAAGCTGAGGTTTGGTGTCTTGATGAAGAATCAGGAAGCTTTAAATAAATTGTAAATAATTGTAAATTGAACAGAAAGTTTACAAAATATAGAATTACTGTTAATGGAAGGACACAAAGCAAGAATACAGATAATTAGATTACTGAAGCAAACCAAATCATCTTTTCCAGCTGTAGGCATTTCTCAATTTCTTTTTACAGACTATGGTTTTGCTTTTAAATGTTTTAAATAAAGTATTTTTAACTATAGCCAAGCGGAGGCTGTGTTTCAAGAAAACAAGAAACTCCCCTGCTTTGTTTACACTAGCATAAAAACTGATGTACTGATGGGGGAGGTTTAAGAGCAGACTGTAACCCGTGCAATCTTCAGGCAGTTCAAAAAAGTCCTTAAAAGACAATTTGAATGTGTAGAAATGAAGGGAAACAACAATTTTTGATACATTTTGGGTAAAAAGCAAACAAACAAAAAAGTCTTTAAATGAGAAAATGTAACAAAAAAATAAGACTTAATTTGAAAGCGTAAGAACTGAACAGACTACAGAGAAACTTGTTGGATTTAGGTGAACAGATATGAATTTGATATCAAGGCCAACTAAATTTTGAGGGAAATAAAGGGGTTTGAAGTGAAAAGATGGAGAAATAATCAGGCCTGGCATCAGACCAATAACAGAGCCAAATCAAAGATATTTTTATTTAATTTTGCCACCAAAATAAAGGACTTTTGTGTCCCTACTTAAAGTTGAGAAGTTGGTTGGTGACGTGTTGTCTCCAAAACTGGGCCTCGTCAAGGTCGGAACATCCCCGGTGAAAATTGTTGAGTGAAGAACGTGCAACCAAAAATCAGCTGATTTCACCACATGCCCTCTGGGCGACACACAGCACCCAATTTGGCAGGTGGTGATCTGGGAACTTCGCAGGCGGTCACCAGAGCTCTCGGGTCGTCCAGGGATTCAAAGACTGCTCTTGTGGCAATTTGGCAAAGCTGGGGATAAACTGTCTAAACTTGATGGTCAGCAATAATGAAACTTTGTCTTTTGGTGTGGCACTTTCCCTGACTTTCCTGGATTAGGCAAAAATAACAAATTGTGATGTTTAGTGAAATGTTTGTGAGACACATTGACATTAACAAACAGCATTGATACAGTGATATACACAGATGCAGATGATACAAAACAGCAACAAACAAAACAAAGGCAGAACAACCAGTTCGTACCTGCTTTATATCCAAAGGTGTGGCATAATATGATTAGTAAAGCAATCACAACACTAGATTTTTATGACATGTTTACTAGTAGTAGCTCTAGTAGAATTATCAGAAAAGGAGCATACTATAAGTTCTTGGTTCCTCTCATTTTTCTTTTGTCTCTAAATGAAAATGTATCAAACACAACATTAAAAAAAATGTAATTATACAAGTGGTGATTTGGACACACTTAGGTTGGTTTCATTATGTGTTTTGCTCCACCCCCTGCAGTTGAATGTAGACTCATGTTGATCAAAGTGCAGTTCCAACTTCTTATTAGCTTTTTATATGTTTCCTACTTCAAGAATGCAAGCTAGAAAACCCATTTTGGTTTAAAAAATATTATTTGGATAAACTGTTTTTGAGGAATTTTATGCCCTCCTGTATCATCTTTTCCAGTCCCCAAAAGTAAAAATGACTTCCATATTACATTCTCACTGCTTTTAATGATCTATAAATGAATTACAATCCTCCCAAAAGCAAGTCTCGTAAATGAGGAGTCAAGATAGAAAACTTTGTAAAACCTTTGTCTTTAACTTCTTTATTTTACCAGAGTCAGATTAAACAGAGGGTCGCACAGCTGCTGCCAGGAAAGATGAATGGAGAGAAACAGCAAGAGGTGTAATGACAGACAAACACAGGAAGGTGGCGAAGGAAGACCAGGCTCTTTGTTTTATGGAAAATACTATGTATAAAATCAAATGATGTCACTCATGTCCCCTATCAGTGGCACATCATGTTGTGTGGTTTATTTAATTCTGTAAACTGTATTGTCAGTGAGTTCCAATGGAAGGCCTTGCGATCATCTGTCACTTTGTGCAACAAAAATTAAAACTAAGATATTGCATGATCTGTTAGCGCTCAGAATATATGTTGAGGATGGCTCTCAGCAATTGCTGCAAAGAAATTTAGTACATTTGTAAAAGTTTATTAAGTTCAAGATGTTTTTGTATTTTATAAGTTCAATTTGATTGGCTCAGAAAGGCATGTTAAGAAGTATTAAGAAGCATTGCTAAGCTCTTTAAAGTCACTGCTTGACATTTAAGAGCTTTTCTATATCTGACAGATGATGTGAGCGTTCAGAGAGCAGTCCTGTGTCACTCTCCACATGCCGGTCTCAGACACCATGGTGCAGCCTGTACCCTGGATGCTGTCATCCGGCTCTCCTTCACCCCATTTGGTAAAGGTCAGAGGTTGATTTTTCATATCAGACCTAAAATTCCCCTCTGCTCTTTTATTGTTGACGTTGATCCAGGCTGTTTTGTCAGCTTCGCCGATCAGCTGAGTCAGAATGCGGTTCTCCTCCTCACTCTGGGGCAGAGCCAGCTCTAAGCCTTGTTGGGAGCAGAACTCAACGGCCTTCGAGAAAGAGTCTGTCTCCTTGTTGGACACAAAGTATTTCTGACCGACCTTCCGCATAAAGTCAAAGCCTGCAGCTGAAAAGAAGAGACAGAAATGTGCCACTAATAAGTAATAAATATCAAGTAAAACACATCGTTTTAAAACCATTTGTTGTTTTTCTCAACAACGGCACATTTATTTCCTTAAACAATAGAGTAAAATAATGCTTTTTCTAGTGATGACCATTTCACAGGGATCAGGTTGAGGTTCACGTCACCCAACCCCTGTCATGAAGTCGGGTGAAGGAGGCGAACCCTGAGCGCAGACTCATATTGTAAAATAAACTAATTTAGTTAGAAATAAAAGGCAATCCAAAACAAAGGCTGACGTGGCAGCAAAAACTAAACTAAACACAAAAACATTAAATAACTTAAAACATGAACAGACCTGAGACAAGAGAGGAACCAAACAGAGCATGGGAGACGACGAGGCACGAGCAACCAGAAGGAAAGCACATCAGGGAGGCAAAGTATGACACTGAATCAGCAGAGAGGTAGAGCATGTGACTGAGTTTTAAAGGCAGGATAACGATGGGAAGTGAACACAGTTGAGTGATTACAATTGTAGGCAGGTGGAGATGGGCGTCAGAGACTGACTGAGGAGGAGTGAATCTAGCAGGAAACAGAACAAGAACTGAACTAAGACAAGGACAAACAGGAATCAAATAATCAAAAACAGAAAACACAATAAAACCAAACCTAAAGGAGACCAGAACACAAATATCAAACACGGGAACAAACAAAACCAAATCCTAACAACCCCTCTCTGCCCTCTTTTAATGCTACTGATTTTGGAGTTGGAGACTATGATTTGTTTTTTCCATATCGAGACCTCTGCACCAGTCCTTGTGATAGATAGCACAACTGGCCTCAGCCTCTCTGATACCAGAGCAGGAGCTGCTAATATATAAGTGGTCCTGGGTTTGTTTTCAGAGCCCAGTTACAGACTTGTACACAGCACACTTGGTCACACTTTATTTTGGGGCTAATTCTATCCCTGTTATAGGCAATGCAATGCATTGCTCAGACTAAAATTACAACCATCTATACCCCCCCTGAAACAATCAACATCTTACCTGTTTGAAGAAATAGTTTACTTCTGATTGAACTTATGAGCTAACAACTAGTCTGAGTCCAGCCCTCACCAAAGTTGGCTGCTTCCATCTTAAAACTACTCTAACATCAAAACTTTCATAGGAGTTCATGCAAATGTTGTTTCATATGCCTTCACAATGGTGTCAGTTTCACATTACTTGGTTATCTACATTGACTTCTATAGTTATTTTCAGAGATCAAAGCAGCAGCAGTGCTGCTCTCATACTTCAGGTGAAGTCTGGGGTCCATTTTAGATGGAATTGTGTAATCCCTGCCAAAATATGTGTGTAATGTCAAGCTGATGCTAATCTAAAGGTTTAATAGGAGTGTTTGCATTAACTACATTCAAAAGAAGAATAGAGTTTTTTTAAGACAGCAAAAATGTCTGGTCAGACCTTAATGAAAAGCTAATAAGAGCTTCTCTGAGCTAATCCAATTTCAAAAACAAATTTTGTTGTCAAAAAACAACTCATATTTACAATTTTATGAAACTCCTGCTGGCTGTGCCCCTGTCTGCACAGAAAGTGTTACCCCATCACTCATACAGCTATCTGAGCTTTCAAATAACCACAGAGTTGGATTAAAATAATTGTATATTGAGAAAACACATAATTTAAATGTCTATGGAACAGCATTTGCAAAAACCACTGTAAAGTTGCTGAGAGTAGAGTTATTTTAAATCCTTGTTGGTTTTGGCCGAACTCAGACTGGCCGTTAGCTTATCAGTCCGGTCAGAATTTAACTTTATTTGTTTAAACTGAGTTTGTTCAAAGTTTTATCTGCAACACATATTAATTGTTCATGAATTTTACACAGAACTTCGGTTTAAAATGGCCAGAATGTTCTTTGAAACCATTTTTTATAAAAACATTTACTAAGCTGTAACTAATAACCATTTGCATGTATTTAACTCCTTCAGGGCTCATTTATCTCTGTAAAATCTATGAACACTTACCAAGCTCTAACTTTGCAGTCGTCTTCTTCAGTGTTTCAAAATCCTGTTCAATAAAACTGAAGATTTCTGGATAAGACAGGATAAATTCAGTTCACAAATTCATTAAGTTGTAACTCACAGAAATCTCAGCTGACCAAAAAAACTTTACAGTTAAATTCATGAGGAGTATGATATAGTAAAGTTTATAACCACTGGACTTCATAAAAAACAAATCTGTTTTCAACAAATGGAAATTTTCTCTGGGTTGAAGTTGTGCAGACCCTGATAAAGTGTACAAACAAACAATTTGCCTCCCTCAACATTTTGACACCTTATAAACTGACTTTATGAAATATTATGATTATATAAATAATATGAATATACCTATTTGGTAAATACATTAAACTGTAAACACCTCGTCCACACATTATAGCTGGTCCTGGTGGTCCCTGTAGTCCTGGTAATCCTGGTGATCCTTGAAATCCTGATGGTCCTGGTAGTCCTGGAATTCCATCAAATCCGTGACGTCCAGATGGTCCTGGAAAAATGTCATTATCTTCATTGGCCTTAAAGGCTTCGAAAGTCTCACACACACTACTTAGAAAATAACATTTGTTCTATAGACGGATTTAATGCAAAGGCTTCCTCCCTTCAAAGTATTAAAGGAGAATTGTTATGAAATCTCAAAGGAAGGATACAGGCCCTGATATACCAAAAGACAGCACAGCTTTTGGAGGCACTAATCAGGAGAGAAGCACGTTTTGTACATTCATAATCCATTTGCAAAGGAAGACTTGCACTTCAAACTAAACTGCCAACTAAATGTAGTTTGTCTGTGCTGACATAGCTTGCCCACATTTAAATAACATATTTTGTATGCATTTAGACATAAACCCATCCATATTCATGCAAATGGTGTCAAGGCTCAATTGAGACCAGTTCTCAAAGACCTACACTGTTTGTGATACACATTTAGATTGAAATATTTACCGTCCCCTGACAACCGGTGGTAACACATTTCAGTAGACAAGAGGATAAATTGCAATCAGCTGCACTGCTGCCTTCACAATATGAAGTCAGACATGTCTCAAAAGGTGTGTCTCTTGTTGTGATGAGTGTTATTTTATTCATGTTTATTGTATCGTTCACTGTTTCATATTCAGAACACAAAACTTTGTTATTAAAGAATATTTCAACAGAAATTCCATAAAAGGACCGTTTTTTTTTTATTTGCTTGATTAAAGAAGATAAGCAAACCATTATTATGTACCTGGTGGTCCAGCTGGTCCAACTGGTCCAACACAGCACACAGGTATTCCCGTATCTCCTGTTTCACATTGAGGACAAGGACCCTTGTCCTGACCGTAGCCTGAAGGAGCCGTCAGGCAGAAAATACAGAGGAGAAGACAAAGCCTCATCTTCTATTTGCAGCGTGGAATTCTGTAGAAAAATACATTTGATCATTCCACTATTTGGTTCACATCTGAAACATTTTTGTCAAATTACTGAACGTGTAAAAAAGAAAATCCAGATTAAAGTCACAATACAGATTGCAATAATATTTTTTTCTCGTTAAAACTGATGTTTTCAATCATTAACATGTTGTCACTTGAATTGATGATGAAGGTCAGAATCAAAAATGAAACATAATCATGAAACTGACTTAAAAAGTAAATTTCTTTTAAAAACAACTCACCACCAAAACAGACTTATGTCCAGAATGTGCTGCTGTTTCCAAACACAAGTACTGAGAGAAACAGCTTAAAACCACAGATGTTAAAGATCAAGCCCAGTGAAGTGATAATCAGTTTAAAACATGTTACACAACCAGCAAACAGGAAACTTCTGTCTGATAAATGTAAGTTCTTTTCAAAAGCTTATAAACTTTTAATTGCCTTGAGAACCATGAAGTTTCTTTTGGTGAGATTTTGATGAATTATCATTTTATGTTCTCGATTACTGCTGTACATACTGGTCTGTAAAAGGACAAATTTAATGCCAAAGCAATTTTTGAAAACATTTCAAAGTAACAGTGTTGTGCTGTGTGAGAAAAAGTGGATCAAAAGTTAATTCATTTAACATCGATGGCAGCATCTTTAGCATCTTTGGGAAATGTGTAAACCATATTTTACTCCTAACAATAGTGACAAAACGTTAAAAGTTTAGATAAAATTGCAAGGGCGATGTGAAGTACTTTCTCCCAATATATTATTGTAAACAAGACCCTCAAGATCTGAGTCTTTTGTGAAGGTTTGATGGAGGCCAGCTGTGCTTTTTAAATTTCAAGTAACATCATTCTATCAAAGACATCTGTTTAGTTGAATAACAAATGTGCTTTTCCTCATCATTGCAGTTAAATGATGCATCTGGCACACCTAATTATGGTCGGAGCACTTGGTGCTGTGACCCCAAACTGGAAGAGTGACAACAGATCCCAGGAACAACCTCAGAGATTTCTGTCCAAAAGAGCGCAGTCCTAAGAACAGCTAAGATACTTAAGAGATCCCTGAAGCTGCCAGGCCCCTGGTATATATATATATATAATATATATATATATATAATATATATGCAGGAGTGTCCGCAGCCTGTTTGAGTGTCTCTCTTGATGTTTTAGTTCTTGGAATCAAACCATATTAACGCTTAAGTGTGTATTTTTGGATGCCCTGTTAGATTCCAGTTGAGAAAAAAAAATCATCTCAAAAACTAAAAACATTCTCTTTTTAAGACCCTCAATGATGGAGGACATTGGCCTACTGCTTGTCAAATTGTTGTGAAAATTTTTCTGAAACTTTAATAAAAGAAAATATTTTCTTTCCCTAACTGTTGTTTACACACTTTCCATTACTTACTATGTGTCAATTATAATAATTTTCTTGATTTGCAGTTTCCTCTTATTTAAATTCAATCTTTTTGTTGGTTGTATTTAACCTGAAGAGTTTTTTTCTAAAATCCTATTGCTGGTAGTTTTTTTTCTTAAATATTTTGTAAGTCCACGATAAAAATCAAATCAACTTCAAGCTGAGGCACAAAAACTGATCTTGATGGAGAAGATGAGAGCTGCCAGTCCAAGGCAGCAAGGATTTTTAAAGATGAAGCAGCAGATTGATCAAACAACATAGTCTTTGGGGAGCTATGATTTAAATGGGGTGCTCATGTCCACAGCGGCGTATCGAATCAACTGCATCACAAGAGTCTGTTCAGAGTGTCCTCCATGTCTCCACTTCTGCAGTGGAACTGCCTCGGCTCGGTGACCTGTCGCTGATAAAACTATTGTTGTCATTGCTCCAAACCCGGCAGCAGTACAAGGAGGTGACAGTAAAGATCAGTTTAAAAAATCTTGTTGCATTTGTCTTATCTTGACAAAGGTTGTATTTAACACAGATCTTTTTATTTCTTTGAAAATCAGCATGCTTGTTCACATGACCTTATATCCTCCTTCCTTCAACCCAGTGTGCATTTTCTGTCCAGCATCTT
>NC_051440.1:7483510-7489869 GCF_001649575.2 Kryptolebias marmoratus | reverse complement strand
TGTTTTCTCTTACAAATTATTAGATTTTGGAAGCAAATTTTTAAAAAATATATTTTTATAGGCCTTGTTTCTTGTTTTAATTGCTATTGAACACTAGAGTCCACCAAGGAACTATCTTCTTCTTTTTAACCCCTTTACTTCTAGGAATAATTGTTTTTGCTGCATGAATAATACTATCACTAATTTCTAAACTTAATTCATTTATTGATTTACTTATATCTATATTTACCATACTAACTTCACTTACTTTTTTATAGTTTTCCCAATTTGTATCCCCAAACCTCCATCTCCCTTGACTTACTGATGTCTTTCCATTTTGGCATTGTGTTAACACACACCTGTACACTCCAGCAAACTGCCTGTTTTTATACAGGTGATCACACTGATGTTGATTAATAATCCAAGTACATTTGATCAGCAGCGCCTGTCTGCTTTTTAAAAAATATCAATGATACTGATATGTTTGGTGATTGTAATAAATCATGAAAATAATTGACTTTTCCTGGCTGATTTAAGGCATTATCTATCAGTGGTTTCATAAAGCTGTCCTTCTCACAACAAAGTAAAAATTTTATATGAATAATACACTTTATTTGTAAGATCCAGCTGTAAATATGAAAATCTTTCAAGTTTTTTCAGACCTGTTTCCTTTTTACTTGGGTACAAAATATTTCTTTCCAGGCTTTGACACAAAAACTGTTTATAGTTGAAAACAACAAAGAAAAGTAAGCAGCTAATCAGGAATATATTATAAAATAGTGAAGATTTCGTCTTTGTAGTTGTTTTTTAATTCAACAGTCTTTAAAATAAATTGCATTTAACAACTGTGATTATAGTGAATAAAAACCTGAAAATGGTTCTATGTTTTGTAAATCTTGTTAGCCATTCAAATACACGCACCTTGGCTGTCACATTAAATATATTTTAAGAAAACTGTTATCACTGATACAAGTAATTTAGTGTACACAGCATTCCAACATGCTAAAAAATATCATATCAACTGCACTCATAAAGATCAGAGAAACACACTTAATTTGGTTTCATTATGTGTTTTGCTCCACCCCCTGCAGTTGCATGTAGACTCGTGTTGATCAAACTGTAGTTCAAACTTCTTATGAGCTTTTTATATGTTTCCTACTTCAAGAATGCAAGCTAGAAAACTCATTTTGGTTTAAAAAATATTATTCGGATAAACTGTTTTTGACCTCCTGTATCATCTTTTCCAGTCCCCAGAAGTAAAACTGACTTCCTTCTTATTTTCTCACTGCTTTTATTGGTCTACAAAATGAATTACAATCCCCCCAAAAGCAAGTCTCATAAACAAGGAGTTAAGATAAAAAAAACTTAGTAAAACCTTTGTCTTTATTTTACCAGAGTCAGATTAAACAGAGGGTCGCACAGCTGCTGCCAGGAAAGATGAATGGAGAGAAACAGCAAGAGGTGTAATGACAGACAAACACAGGAAGGTGGCGAAGGAAGACCAGGCTCTTTGTTTTATAGAAAATACAATGAATAATATCAAATTATGTCACTCATGCTCTTCAAAGTCACTGCTTGACATTTAAGAGCTTTTCTATATCTGACAGATGATGTGAGCGTTCAGAGAGCAGTCCTGTGTCACTCTCCACATGCCGGTCTCAGACACCATGGTGCAGCCTGTACCCTGGATGCTGTCATCCGGCTCTCCTTCACCCCATTTGGTAAAGGTCAGAGGTTGATTTTTCATATCAGACCCAAAATTCCCCTCTGCTCTTTTATTATTGACGTTGATCCAGGCTGTTTTGTCAGCTTCGCCGATCAGCTGAGTCAGAATGCGGTTCTCCTCCTCACTCTGGGGCAGAGCCAGCTCTAAGCCTTGTTGGGAGCAGAACTCAACGGCCTTCGAGAAAGAGTCTGTCTCCTTGTTGGACACAAAGTATTTCTGACCGACCTTCCGCATAAAGTCAAAGCCTGCAGCTGAAAAGAAGAGACAGAAATGTGCCACTAATAAGTAATAAATATCAAGTAAAACACATCGTTTTAAAACCATTTGTTGTTTTTCTGAACAATGGCACATTTATTTCCTTAAACAATAAACAGTAAAATAACGGTTTTTCTAGTGATGACCATTTCAAAGGATCAGGTTGAAGTTCACGTCATCCAAACCCTCTCCCCCTTTTTTAATGCTACTGATTTTGGAGTTAGAGACTATGATTTGTTTTTTCCATATCTGCACCAGTCCTTGAGATAGATAGCACAACTGGCCTCAGCCTCTCTGATACCAGAGCAGGAGCTGCTAATATATAAGTGGTCCTGGGTTTGTTTTCAGAGCCCAGTTACAGACTTGTACACAGCACATTGGTCACACATCATTTTGGGGCTAATTCTATCCCTATTTTAGGCAATGCAATGCATCGCTCAGACTAAAATTACAACCATCTATACCGCCCCTGAAACAATCGACATCTTACCTGTTTGAAGAAATAGTTTACTTCTGATTGAACTTATGAGCTAACAACTAGTCTGAATCCAGCCCTCACCAAAGTTGGCTGCTTCCATCTTAAAACTACTCTAACATCAAAACTTTCATAGCAGTTCATGCAAATGTTGTTTCATATGCCTTCACAATGGTGTCAGTTTCACATTACTTGGTTATCTACATTGACTTCTATAGTTATTTTCAGAGATCAAAGCAGCAGCAGTGCTGCTCTCATACTTCAGGTGAAGTCTGGGGTCCATTTTAGATGGAATTGTGTAATCCCTGCCAAAATATGTGTGTAATGTCAAGCTGATGCTAATGTAAAGGTTTATTAGGAGTGTTTGCATGAACTACATTCAAAATTAGAATAGAGTTTTTTTAAGACAGCAAAAATCCTCTCTGGACATGTCTGCTCAGACCTTAATGAAAAGCTAATAAGAGCTTCTCTGAGCTAATCCAATGTCGAAAACAAATTTTGTTGTCAAAAAACAACTCATATTTAAAATTTTATGAAACTCCTGCTGGAGGTGCCCCAGTCTGCACAGGAAGTGTCACCCCATCACTCATACAGCTTTCTGAGCTTTCAATTAACCACAGAGTTGGATGGAAATAACTGTATATCTAGAAAACACATGATAGTTTAAGCTATTTAGCTGAGAATCACTGAGCTGAGGTGAGTGAGTCTGACCACAGAACAAGAGGCCGCTCTTTAAATACCCAGCTCAACACACTCGTAACTTTCCATAAGATGAGGAGGGGTCTCCCAATGGGGGTAGGGATCAGGTAACTGTTTCATACACCCCAGAGCCCTATAAGATAAGGAGTGCTCATTCCCTAAAACATGGTGTCATAAATGCTTCTGTGTTTTTCCAGTTCAACAAGGGGTCACATGCTGCAAGAATCACTGAAACAGTTTCCATTACAACAGTAACAATCCTTTTTGGTTTTGGCCTCACGCAGACCAGCTATTCGCTCATCACTACAGTCAGAATTTAACTTTATTTCTCTAAACTGAGTTTGTTCAAAGTGTTACCTACAACACATATTAATTGTTAAATAACTTTTACACAGAACATCAGTTCAAAATGGCCAGAATGTTCTTTGAAACAATTTTTCATAAAAACATTTACTAAGCTGTAACTAATAACTATTTGCATGTATTTAACTCCTTAAGTGCTAATTTATCTCTGTAAAATCTATGAACACTTACCCAGCTCTAACTTTGCAGTCGTCTTCTTCAGTGTTTCAAAATCCTGTTCAATAAAACTGAAGATTTCTGGATAAGACAGGATAAATTTAGTTAACAAATTAATTAAGTTGTGACTCACAGAAATCTCTGCTGACCAAACACTTTAATTTATGAAAGAGCTCAATTTGTATGATATAGTAAAGTTTATAATCACTGGACTTCATAAAAAACAAATCTGTTTTTAATGAATGGAAATTTTCTCTGGGTTGAAGATCAAAAGTTTGACACCTAAAAACGGACTGTATGAAATATTATCATCATTTAAATAATACAAATATA
This sequence comes from Kryptolebias marmoratus, assembly GCF_001649575.2. Taxonomy (NCBI): domain Eukaryota; kingdom Metazoa; phylum Chordata; class Actinopteri; order Cyprinodontiformes; family Rivulidae; genus Kryptolebias; species Kryptolebias marmoratus. The sequence continues at coordinate 7,485,883 of NC_051440.1, read as the reverse complement.
CCAATTACATAAATGCATTAAACTGTAAACACCTAGTCCACACATTATAGCTGGTCCTGGTGGTCCTATAAATCCTTGTGTTCCTCGTACTCCTGGTCGTCCTTGTGGTCCTGAAAAAATATCATTATCTTTAATGGCTTTGAAGGCTTTTAAAGTCTCACACACACACACTGACACACTTTACTCAGAAAATTCTATAGACGGATTTAATGCAAAGGCTTCCTCCCTTCAAAGTATTAAAGGAGAATTGTTATGAAATCTCAAAGGAAGGATACAGGCCCTGATATACCAAAAGACAGCACAGCTTTTGGAGGCACTAATCAGGAGAGAAGCACGTTTTGTACATTCATAATCCATTTGCAAAGGAAGACTTGCACTTCAAACTAAACTGCCAACTAAATGTAGTTTGTCTGTGCTGACATAGCTTGCCCACATTTAAATAACATATTTTGTATGCATTTAGACATAAACCCATCCATATTCATGCAAATGGTGTCAAGGCTCAATTGAGACCAGTTCTCAAAGACCTACACTGTTTGTGATACACATTTAGATTGAAATATTTACCGTCCCCTGACAACCGGTGGTAACACATTTCAGTAGACAAGAGGATAAATTGCAATCAGCTGCACTGCTGCCTTCACAATATGAAGTCAGACATGTCTCAAAAGGTGTGTCTCTTGTTGTGATGAGTGTTATTTTATTCATGTTTATTGTATCGTTCACTGTTTCATATTCAGAACACAAAACTTTGTTATTAAAGAATATTTCAACAGAAATTCCATAAAAGGACCGTTTTTTTTTTATTTGCTTGATTAAAGAAGATAAGCAAACCATTATTATGTACCTGGTGGTCCAGCTGGTCCAACTGGTCCAACACAGCACACAGGTATTCCCGTATCTCCTGTTTCACATTGAGGACAAGGACCCTTGTCCTGACCGTAGCCTGAAGGAGCCGTCAGGCAGAAAATACAGAGGAGAAGACAAAGCCTCATCTTCTATTTGCAGCGTGGAATTCTGTAGAAAAATACATTTGATCATTCCACTATTTGGTTCACATCTGAAACATTTTTGTCAAATTACTGAACGTGTAAAAAAGCAAATCCAGATTAAAGTCACAATACAGATTGTAATAACATTTTTTCTCGTTAAAACTGATGTTTTCAATCATTAACATGTTGTCACTCGGATTGATGATGAAGGTCAGAATCAAAAATGAAACATAATCATGAAACTGACTTAAAAAGTAAATTTCTTTTAAAAACAACTCACCACCAAAACAGACTTATGTCCAGAATGTGCTGCTGTTTCCAAACACAAGTACTGAGAGAAACAGCTTAAAACCACAGATGTTAAAGATCAAGCCCAGTGAAGTGATAATCAGTTTAAAACATGTTACACAACCAGCAAACAGGAAACTTCTGTCTGATAAATGTAAGTTCTTTTCAAAAGCTTATAAACTTTTAANCTGCTGTTTCCAAACACAAGTACTGAGAGAAACAGCTTAAAACCACAGATGTTAAAGATCAAGCCCAGTGAAGTGATAATCAGTTTAAAACATGTTACACAACCAGCAAACAGGAAACTTCTGTCTGATAAATGTAAGTTCTTTTCAAAAGCTTATAAACTTTTAAATGCCTTGAGAACCAAAAAGTTTCTGTTGGTGAGGTTTTGATAAATTATCATTTTATGTTCTCAATTACTGCTGGACATACTGGTCTGTAAAAGGACAAATTTAGTGCTAAAGCAATTTCTGAAAACATTTCAAAGTAACATTCTTGTGCTGTGTGAGAAAAAGCTTTACTTAGGGGTCAAAAGTTAATTCATTTAACATCGATGGCAGCATCTTCAGCATTTGTGGGAAATATTAAACCATATTTCACCACAAGAAATAGTGACAAAAACTTAAAAGTTTAGGTAAAATTGCAAGAATGATATGAAGTGAAGTGAAGTAAGATTTATTTATATAGCACTTTTCAGCAGCAAGGCGATCCAAGGTGCTTTACAACAGAAATAAAAACAGAATCCAATACAGCAGGTACATAATGAAGTTCAAAAAAAGAAAGAAAAAACACATCAATCATGTATAATCTGAATGAAATATAGGATAATCTAAATAAAATCATGAAAGTGTGAGGATTTGGGTTTCTGTGTTTCAGTTTTTGTTTTATTTTCATCTTGTTTTCTGTTTGAGGTTTTGTTTCAGTTCTTGTTCTTGTTTGTTGTCATTCCACTTCTTCTTATGTGATGTTTTATGGCGGTTGGCAAACAACGGAAGGTGTGTATTACCGCCACCTACTGATATGGAGTGTGGTTCGTGATGGTCTGTTATGATTCTGGCCTGTCTGCCTGCTGTCTCCTTTCCCTGCTCAC
>NC_051440.1:7463195-7483410 GCF_001649575.2 Kryptolebias marmoratus | reverse complement strand
TCAAAAAATACTGCCACTACACTCTCCTTATTTACTTGTGCTATTGGTACTATAATTGATTCCTTCCAGATCAACGGTAATTTCCCCTCCTCCCAAATTTTTTTATATAATTGTATTATTATATCTTTCGATTTTACACTGAGTTGCCTTATCATTCTATACCAAATCTGATCTTTACCTGGTGCTGTATTTTTTGTATTATTTAGTGCAAAATTCAATTCGGCTTTTGTAAACTCAACATTCAACAAACTATTTGTTTCTTTAACACTCCATCCATCCATTTTCTTTACCCGCTTCTCCATTCCGGGTCGCGGGGAGCTGGTCCCCTGCGAGAGGCAGGGGACACCCTGGACAGGTCGCAAGTCCATCGCAGGGCCACATATAGACTAACGAGACAAACAACCATTCACACTCTCACTCACACCGAGGGACAATTTTAGTCAGTCATCAATTAACCTAACATGCATGTTTTTAGTCTGTGGGAGGAAACCGGAGTACCTGGAGTAAACCCACGTGTGCACAGGGGGAACATGCAAACTCCACCCAGAAAGGCCCCAGGTCAAGCGATCCTGCAACCTTCTTGCTGGGAGGCAACAGCTCTAACCACTACCCCACTGTGCCACCCCCAACACTCTGTAATAAATCTTTATATTTTAGTTTTGTATTTTCTCTTCCTTTTCTTCCCTCTTCACTAATATTATTTGAACTATGAATTTTACTAAATGTTCTTGCCAATATTTCAACTTTATCTTCATCTTTTATTATATTTGTATTATCTATTTTTAATATAGGATATTCAAACTTTCTCTTTATGCCATTCATTCTTTTAATTACTTCCCAATTTCCCAATCCCAATTTTTGTTTCTTTCCCTGTTGTACTACAAAATTTCTCCAGTATTCTCTTTTTGCATTCTTAATAGTTCTCCTTACCATTGCTTGTTTTCTTTTATAATCAATTAAATTATATAAATTGAATTACTTTTCAGCACTTTAAATGCTTTTTTTCTTAACTTTATTGCTTCTTTACATTCATTTGTCCACCATGGCACCATTTTCTTACTATTTTTATACCGTCCTTTCCTTATAGAATGATTTGCTGCTTCCATTATTATCTCACAAATTTGTAAATTTATATCATTTATATCCGTATTCATATCTACTTTTTCTAAATTAATTTGACTCAAATATCCACATTTAATCCAGTCTGCCAGTCTCCAGTCACTCTTTTGCCTTTCTGCCATGCCGATCCACACCTGCCTCAAGTTCTACTAATTGCTTCACCTGTGCCCACCTACCTCGTCACCCTCAGTTTTTAAAATCCCGGTCATCTCTCCCACACTCTGCTGGATCAGTGTTCCCTGTTGCTACGTTCTGCTCCATGCCTTTTTTCTTCTTGTTAAACTTAGTTCTTTATTTTGCTTCCCTGACAGCTTTTCGGTTTTTGTTTATTTTATTTTAATAAATTAATTTTCGTTATAAAATGAGTCTACACTCTGGGTTCACCTCCTTCCCCCCCACATCTGACAGAAACCAGACATATTTAAGCATGAGCTAAGTAGCAAAAAAAGTAGTAGCAAAATAGTAGCTAAAATAATCTAAATGAAATCATAATCAGATATAAAAATACGGAAGAACATCAATCATGTATAATCTAAATGAAATATAGGATAACTTAAGTAAAATCATGAAACCAAACATATATAAACATGAGCTAAAACAGTCAAAATAGTAGCTAAAATAATCTAAATAAAATCATGATAAATTTAAAGCTGAACTAAACAACAATTAGGAATCTAACAATATCTAAAATATGAGCTAAGATAAACTGAACTAAACTAAATGTACAGGAAGGCTAAATAAGCTAAAACATGACAATGCTAAAACTAACGGTACAGAACTTTCTAATAGTACCCCAGGCCCCGCTAGGCATCTGACGTAAGAGGTACTAACTAAAATAAAGAAGGAGGGAAGTGGGGGTTGGATGACTCAGAAACAGCGGAAAGTATGTGTTTATTAGAGACAGTGAGAAGACAGTGTAATATATGTTGTATGTGTGTGTGTGTGTGTGTGTGTGTGTGTGTGTTTGCAGATAAGTCCATGAATCACGTCACAGAGGCCATTGTCTTTGATAATGTGATGGAATGTTTATCAGCCAGCCCAGAGCAGATCCACAGATGTCCTTAGGCAGATGGAGCAGACCATCTTGTTTACATAAATTCCGAGGAGAAATTGAGATAGCTGACCAAGGTCAGCCTAGGGGAGCAAAATTCATAAACAGTAATTGTTTTGGTTCAGGCAGACTTGATTTTGTCTGTCTTAAAAGTCTTGCTGATACTTCTCAATGACGAATCCAAACAGCCAAATTCCAGGACCATTCTGCCTGATCAGAGCGAGCAACTTTCTCCAAGATGTAACCCATATTATTCATGAGTTCCAGAAACGCAATTCAGTCTGCGGTCCTGTAAAAGTATAGCATCCAACTTGCGATTCAGCTCCCGTAACCACACAGTTTGATTGCTGACCGCCAAACCCATCAAACGAATTTGATGATAAGTCAGATAACTGCCTAATCCAAGCAGCAGAAGTAGTTTCTCCCAAAATATTTCTGTAAACAAGACCTGCAAGATCTGAGTCTTTTGTGAAAGTTTGATGGAGTCCAGCTGTGCTTTTTAAATTTCAAGTTAACGTCACTCCGTCAAAGACATCTGTTTAGTCAAATAACAAATGTGCTTTTTCTCATCATTGCAGTTAAATGATGCATCTGGCACACCTAATTATGGTCAGAATACTTGGTGCTGTGACCCCAAACTGGAAGAGTGACTCCAACAGATCCCAGGAACAACCTCAGAGATCTCTGTCCAGAAGAGCGCAGTCCTAGGAACAGCTAAGATACTGAAGAGATCCCTGAAGCTCCCAGGCCTTTGGTAGAGGACCTGAGCTTGTAGTGAAAGTGGAACCGCCCACGTGGAACAAGTAGGGCAAAATGGGATTTTTATATATGTGTGTATATTTATGTGTATGTAAACTTGCTATGCCATGTATTTAAGGAAGCTATACTTTTAAGCAAAAATAGCTATAGAAAGCAGAGTTTCCTCAAATGATTGGGGTGGCCAAAGATTAATCTACGGTGGCCAAGGCCACCACTGGCCACCCTCTGGCTCTTATATTGCAGCTGGTGGCAGATAAAATTGCTCTCTCTGCTCACCAGGATACGTCACTCTGTGTCGCCTTATACAGCGAATTGTCAATACAGTAGATCATTATCAGCATAGATGTGATTTAAGATTTCATCCCTTGTGAAAAACTTTCTCTAAACTTAGTTTCAGTCAATCTGAAACACACACAAACATATCTGTGCCTCTAAACACCATCAGGTGCCACAGGAGTGTTCGCAGCCTGTTTGAGTGTCTCTCTTGATGTTTTAGTTCTTGGAATCAAACCATATTAACACTAAAGGGAGTATATTTGGATGCCCTGTTTAATTCCAGTTGAGAAAAAAAGTCATTTAAAACACTAAAAACCTTCCCTATTCATGACCCTCAATGATGGAGGACATTGGCCTACTGCTTGTCAAATTGTGCTGAAAAAATTTCCTGAAACTTTAATAAAAGAAAATATTTTCTTTCCTTAACTGTTGTTTATACACTTTCCATTACTTATGTGTCAAATATAATATTCTTCATTTGCAGTTTCCTCTAATTTAAATTTAATCTTTTTGTAGGTTGTATTTAACCTGAAGAGTTTTTTAAAAAACCTATTGCTGGTAGTTTTTGTGTTTTGTTTTTTTTCTTAAATATTCTGTAAGTCCACGATTAAAATTAAATCAACTCCAAACACAACCTCAGGGGAAAAGCAATATGACGTATTACTGTTTACATATTACATAACCTAAGCAAAGGTTCAGTAACGGTGAAACCACCTTTAAGCAGCAATAAGAGGAAGTAAAGGTTCCTGAATAACCTTATCTGCCTTTCATATTGTTGTGAAGGACTTTGGCCGACTCCATTTTAAAACATTGTCTGAAGTATGTAGAGTTTGTAATGTAATTGTTGTGCATTTATTACATGTCCTGTTTTGGGGGTAAATTTGCGGAGATGTTCACTCCTGGAAACTTTGGCAAAGACATCTAAGGAAAAACCTCTGCACATTTAAAATGGATTCCAGAATGTTTTAAAATTACCGTTAACTTTTCGCAGATTGACAAGCAGCAAAACCTGCTTCTCTAAGGTCATTGCTGATGTCTTTCCATCTTGGCAATGTGTTAACACACACCTGTATGCTCCAGCAAACTGCCTGTTTTTAGAGGTGATCACACTGATGTTGATTAATTAACCAAGTGCATTTGATCAGCAGACCTGTCTGCTTTTTAAAAAATATCTATGATACGTCTTGTAATAAATATATAATGAAAATATTGTCTTTCTCTGGCTGATTAAAGGCAATATCTATCAGTGGTTTCATAAAGAAGTCCTTTTCACTACAAAGTAAAATTTGATATTGTGACGGTTTGGCCTTTTTTTTTTTTTTTTGTAATTAGCTTGTTGATTTTTGGGGTTCTTTTAAATGGGTGCCAGCCAGGTCTCCCTCCTGGCATATAGGATTCGTGTAGTTGTGGTTTTTCTTTGTTTTGTTGTTTTGTTTTAAAAACCCGTCACACAAGGACGTGCACTACAAGGTGCAAACCCTTTTCTTTTAAAATCCCGGTGAATGTAATATGCATAACCCCAAACAAAAATAAACAGGCAGAAAAAACGACTTGCAGTTTTGGCGGATGTGTATTATACAATTTTAAAGTGCCAAGTCCAGAGAAGAAAAAAAAACAACTTCAAATTCCTCCCCCCCAAGTGTCCATAAACAGAAAAAAGTCCTTTTTGTGGAGTTCACACCCCCAATGAAATTGCTCCACAGCAACAACTGTGACAACACACACAAAACACAAAATATAAGGCACTCATTACACATTACACAAAACAAAACCCCACAAATAATAATACAAAAAAGTAACTCACAGTCAGGTGGAGCTCTGATGTCACACAATGACCAACGGCATACAGCAGGCCCACTAAACAAAGATATACATTTTTTTTTTTTACTTTATTTTCTTTAAGGGGAAACTTAGTGACCCGTATGCAAATAAAGTTTGTTTAGTTTAATTTAATTTTTTACTCACAATCGGTGAGTTTAGAGAGACGCGATGATGTCACCGCCGGCACCCGCACTTCCGCGTTTGGAGCAGCACTCGTATGGTCGAGGAGCGGCTTGGATACTCGTAGTTTGTCCTTTTTTTGGCGAACGAGAGTTTTTTCCGTCTCCAGCGTTAAAACGGTGTACAAATTCGATGGGTGAGGGATTAACTGCCTTGTTAACAACGTGTTTGTGCTGAGTTGGAATCGTGGCGGCGGCTGCTGCTTCTCCCACACTGGTCCTCGAGGGAGTGACATTTTTGGAGACACGGAAGGGGAGAGCTTGAGTGGTGGCGCGAACGGCCAGCGAATGCGGTGAGTGTACGGAGGGACGGGGGCGTGCATGTTAGATGAGTTGTGAGGATGGTGTGGGCAGAGCAGGGTGAGAACTGTGCTTTTATTTTTGAAAGCTTCAGGTTGCCACAATATGAATAATACAATTTTGTTTTGTAAGAACCATCTGTAAGTTTGCAACTCTTTAAAGTTTCTTCAAGCCTGTTTCCTTTGATACAAAATATTTCTTTCCAGCCTTTGACACAAACTGTTTATAGTTGAAAACAGAAAAGTGATCAGGAATATATTATGAAATAGTGAAGATTTCTTCTTTTTAGTCGGTTCCTAATTAATCAGTTTTTAGGATAAACTGCATTTAACAACTGAATAAAAACATCTGAAAATGATTCTTTCTGTGTTTTATAAATCTTGTTAGCCATTCAAATACATGCACCTTGGCTGTCACATTAAAAATAATTTTAAGAAAACTGTTATCACTGATGCATGTAATTTAGTGTACATGTGGTACCAGGCTAATAAAGGCTGGGGCTATCAACAGGTTCACAGACAACAAGGAGGGAAACAGTGAAACAGGACCCAGGGAAACCGATTCTTGAATTTTTATACAATTTTATCTCCAAAGGGGATGAAAATCGTATTCTTTTAAAAGCACACCAAACTTTTAAAATCTCCAATCCATACAAAGTTAAAAGTTCCCTAAAAGGCTGGGATCCAGAGAGTCCAATCCACACAGGGAACCCCTACTCTCAGTCCCAAAGCCCTGGCTCCGCCTCTTCCTGCTGCAGCACGCTCTGGTTGCCATCGCTCGCTCCTCCGTGTCGCCGCGCTGTCCTCCTGTGGGGCACAGACAACCCTAACCAGAAGCGTTGTCTAAACGAAGGAACCCGCTGGTCTTCTACAAGCCCTCCACAAGGCTCCCAGCAGACATCAGTGGAAAACGGTACTCATGGATAAGGGCAGAGTTCCACATCTGCCCTCTGTCAATCCAACTTGTCGTTTTCAACTGATTGTAGTCGTCGCTGCAGTCATCCGCAGAGCCACCCGATCGATCCGGCTCTTCCATTGTGCCACACACCACACCCGGCTGTAATCGGCTCGCTTTGTTCCCCTCTCTCTTCCTTTCTTTTTTGAATGTCAAACCCGTCCTTTTTTAAATGTTCCACCAGCGTCTCTGACAGGTCCGTGATGCGTGCTAATAGGGTTCTTCCCAGCACGCCCACCACTACACAGGTGTCCAGCATCAGCCTTTAATCCTTCTGAGTCCACAGTGGATAAGAAAGAATATAACATGCAATAACAGAAAAATACACAACCATAAACTATTTACAAAGAAAGATGCACAACAATAAACTATTTACAAAAATCACACTTTACAAAATAAAAACAATTTCCACTGTGTGACATACACAGTATTCCACAATGCTAAAAAAAAATTCATTTAAATCTATTATGTTTAAATTTACAATTATTTGGCAACCCAAAAGATCATCGAATGCCCCCTAGGGTTTAGTTTTGTTTTACTGCACTCATAAGGATCAGAGAAACACACTTAGTTTGGTTTCATTATGTGTTTTGCTCCACCCCCTGCAGTTGCATGTAGACTCATGTTGATCAAACTGTAGTTCAAACTTCTTATGAGCTTTTTATATGTTTCCTACTTCAAAAACGCAAGCTAGAAAACCCATTTTGGTTTCAAAAATATTGTTCAGAAAAAACGTTTTTGAAGAATTTTATGTCCTCCTGTATCATCTTTTCCAGTCCCCAGAAGTAAAACTGACTTCCATATTACATTCTCACTGCTTTTAATGATCTATAAATAAATTACAATCCCCCGAGAGCAAGTCTCATAAATGAGGAGTCAAGATAGAAAACTTTGTAAAACCTTTGTCTTTAACTTCTTCTTTATTTTACCAGAGTCAGATTAAACAGAGGGTCGCACAGCTGCTGCCAGGAAAGATGAATGGAGAGAAACAGCAAGAGGTGTAATGACAGACAAACACAGGAAGGTGGCAAAGGAAGACCAGGCTCTTTGTTTTATAGAAAATAAAATGCATACGATCAAATTATGTCACTCATGTCCCCTATCAGTGGTACATCATGTGTTTTATTTAATTCTGTAAACTGTATTGTCAATGAGTTCAAATGGAAGGCCTTGCGATCATCTGCCACTTTGTGCAGCAAAGATTAAAACTAAGATATTGCATGATCTGTTAGCGCTCAGAATATATGTTGAGGATATACTAAGTTCAAGATGTTTTTGTGTTTCATAAGTTCAATTAGCTAAGTTTAATTGGCTCAGAAAGGCATGTTAAGAAGTATTAAGAAGCGTTGTTAAGCTCTTTAAAGTCACTGCTTGACATTTAAGAGCTTTTCTATATCTGACAGATGATGTAAGTGTTCAGAGAGCAGTCCTGTGTCACTCTCCACATGCCGGTCTCAGACACCATGGTGCAGCCTGTACCCTGAATGCTGTCATCCGGCTCTCCTTCACCCCATTTGGTAAAGGTCAGAGGACGATTTTTCAGATCAGACCTAAAATCCCCTTCTGCTTTTTTATTATTGACGTTGATCCAGGCTGTTTTGTCAGCTTCGCCGATCAGCTGAGTCAGAATGCGGTTCTCCTCCTCACTCTGGGGCAGAGCCAGCTCTAAGCCTTGTTGGGAGCAGAACTCAACGGCCTTCGAGAAAGAGTCTGTCTCCTTGTTGGACACAAAGTATTTCTGACCGACCTTTCTCACAAAGCCAAAATTTATTGCTGGAAAAGGAGAAAAGAATGTAGTAAGTTAGAAATAGCACATCTGTTTATTGTTCACATCATCCAAACCCTCTCCCCCTTTTTTGATGCTACTGATTTTGGAGTTAGAGACTATGATTTGTTTTTTCCATATCTGCACCAGTCCTTGAGATAGATAGCACAACTGGCCTCAGCCTCTCTGATACCAGAGCAGGAGCTGCTCTGTGGTCCTGGGTTTGTTTTCAGAGCCCAGTTACAGACTTGTACACAGCACACTTGGTCACACTTTATTTTTGGGATAATTCTATTTCTGGTTTAGGCAATGCAATGCATCACTCAGACTAAAATTACAACCATCTATACCCCCCTTGAAACAATCAACATCTTACCTGTTTGGAGAAATAGAGTTTACTTCTGATTGAACTGATGAGCTAACGACTAGTCTGAGTCCAGCCTTCACCAAGGCTAGCTGCTGCCATCTTAAAACTACTCTAACATCAAAACTTTCATAGCAGTTCATGCAAATGTTGTTTCATATGCCTTCACAATGGTGTCAGTTTCACATTACTTGGTTATCTACATTGACTTCTATAGTTATTTTCAGAGATCAAAGCAGCAGCAGTGCTGCTCTCATACTTCAGGTGAAGTCTGGGGTCCATTTTAGATGGAATTGTGTAATCTCTGCCAAAATAATGTGTGTAATGTCAAACCAATGCTAATGTAAAGGTTTAATAGGAGTGTTTGCATGAACTACATTCAAAAGTAGAATAAAGTTGTTTTAAGACAGCAAATATGCACTCTGAACATGTCTGCTCAGACCTTAATGAAAAGCTAATAAGAGCTTCTCTGAGCTAATCCAATGTCAAAAACAAATTTTGTTGTCAAAAAACAACTCATATTTACAATTTTATGAAACTCCTGCTGGCTGTGCCCCTGTCTGCACAGAAAGTGTTACCCCATCACTCATACAGCTTTCTGAGCTTTCAAATAACTACAGAGTTGTATGGAAATAACTGTATATCTAGAAAACACATGATAGTTTAAGTGTCTATGTAACAGCATTTGCAAGAATCACTGTCAAGTTTTTGGGATTAGAGTTATTTTAATACAGTAACAATCCTTGTTGGTTGTGGCCGAACTCAGACTGGCCGTTAGCTTATCAGTCCGGTCAGAATTTAACTTTATTTCTCTAAACTGAGTTTGTTCAAAGTGTTATCTACAACACATATTAATTGTTTAAAATTTTTACACAGAACCTCAGTTTAAAATGGCCAGAATGTTCTTTGAAACCATTTTTTATAAAAAACATTTACTAAGCTGTAACTAATAACCATTTGCATGTATTTAACTCCTTCAGGGCTCATTTATCTCTGTAAAATCGATGAACACTTACCAAGCTCTAACTTTGCAGTCGTCTTCTTCAGTGTTTCAAAATCACGTTCAATAAAACTGAAGATTTCTGGATAAGACAGGATAATTTCTGTTCACAAATTCATTAAGTTGTAACTCACAGAAATCTCTGCTGACCAAAACACTTTACAGTTAAATTTATGAGGAGCACAATTTGTATGATATAGTAAAGTTTATAATCACTGGACTTCATAAAAACAAATCTCAAGTGTACAAACACACAAACTTACTCTCTCAAAATGTTCACACCTTAAAAACTGACTTTATGAAATATTATCATCATTTAAATAATATGAATATACCTATTTGGTAAATACATTAAACTGTAAACACCTCGTCCACACATTATAGCTGGTCCTGGTGGTCCTGGTGGTCCTGTTTGTCCTGTACGTCCTCGTGGTCCTGATGGTGGTGGTGGAAAACATTTTGAAAGAAGTAATCAGGAGTGAAGCAAAATTTGTAAATTCATATTGTATTTGCAAAGGGGGAGTTGCCAAAAAAATTCAGTTTGTCTGTGTTTACATAGCTTCCCCACGTTTAAATAAGGTAACATACATGAAAATAGACAAAAAAAACAACCATAATCATGTAAAAAAGTCAAGGCTCAGTTGAGACTGGTTCTCAAAGACCAGCACTGTTTGTGATACACATTTAGGGAGAAAAATTTACTGTCCCCTGACAACCGGCAGTAACTTATCTCAGTAGATGAGAGGATAAATTGCAATCAGCTGCACTGCTGACTTCACAATATGAAGTCAGACATGTCTCAAAAGGTGTGTCTCTTTTTGTGATGAGTGTTATTTTATTCATGTTTATTGTATCGTTCACTGTTTCATATTCAGAACACAAAACTTTGTGATCACAGAATATTTCGACAGAAATTTCAAAAAGGACCAGTGTTTTGTTTTTTTGCTTGATTAAAGAAGATAAGCAAACCATTATTATGTACCTGGTGGTCCAGCTGGTCCAACTGGTCCAACACAGCACACAGGTATTCCCGTATCTCCTGTTTCACATTGAGGACAAGGACCCTTGTCCTGACCGTAGCCTGAAGGAGCCGTCAGGCAGAAAATACAGAGGAGAAGACAAAGCCTCATCTTCTATTTGCAGCGTGGAATTCTGTAGAAAAATACATTTGATAAATCCACTATTTGGTTCACATCTGAAACATTTTTGTCAAATTACTGAACGTGTAAAAAAGCAAATCCAGATTAAAGTCACAATACAGATTGTAATAACATTTTTTCTCGTTAAAACTGATGTTTTCAATCATTAACATGTTGTCACTCGGATTGATGATGAAGGTCAGAATCAAAAATGAAACATAATCATGAAACTGACTTAAAAAGTAAATTTCTTTTAAAAACAACTCACCACCAAAACAGACTTATGTCCAGAATGTGCTGCTGTTTCCAAACACAAGTACTGAGAGAAACAGCTTAAAACCACAGATGTTAAAGATCAAGCCCAGTGAAGTGATAATCAGTTTAAAACATGTTACACAACCAGCAAACAGGAAACTTCTGTCTGATAAATGTAAGTTCTTTTCAAAAGCTTATAAACTTTTAATTGCCTTGAGAACCATGAAGTTTCTTTTGGTGAGATTTTGATGAATTATCATTTTATGTTCTCGATTACTGCTGTACATACTGGTCTGTAAAAGGACAAATTTAATGCCAAAGCAATTTTTGAAAACATTTCAAAGTAACAGTGTTGTGCTGTGTGAGAAAAAGTGGATCAAAAGTTAATTCATTTAACATCGATGGCAGCATCTTTAGCATCTTTGGGAAATGTGTAAACCATATTTTACTCCTAACAATAGTGACAAAACGTTAAAAGTTTAGATAAAATTGCAAGGGCGATGTGAAGTACTTTCTCCCAATATATTATTGTAAACAAGACCCTCAAGATCTGAGTCTTTTGTGAAGGTTTGATGGAGGCCAGCTGTGCTTTTTAAATTTCAAGTAACATCATTCTATCAAAGACATCTGTTTAGTTGAATAACAAATGTGCTTTTCCTCATCATTGCAGTTAAATGATGCATCTGGCACACCTAATTATGGTCGGAGCACTTGGTGCTGTGACCCCAAACTGGAAGAGTGACAACAGATCCCAGGAACAACCTCAGAGATCTCTGTCCAAAAGAGCGCAGTCCTAAGAACAGCTAAGATACTTAAGAGATCCCTGAAGCTGCCAGGCCCCTGGTAGAGAACCTGAGCTTGAAGTGAAAGTGGAACCGCCCATGTGGAACAAATAGGGCAAGATGGGATTTATTATTTGTATATGTGTGTAAACTGGCTATGCCATGTATTTGAGGAAACTATACTTTTAAGCCAAATAAACTATAGAAAGCAGAGTTTCCTCAAATGATTGGGGTGGCCAAACAATCATCTATGGTGGCCAAGGCCACCACTGGCCACCCTCTGGCTCTTATATTGCAGCTGATGGCAGATAAAATTGCTCTCTCTCTCTTTACCAGGATACGTCACTCTGTCGCCTTATACAGCGAATTATCACCACAATTGATCTTTATCAACAAAGATGTGATTTAAGACTTCATCCCTTGTGGAAAAACGTTCTCTAAACTTAGTTTCAGTCGATCTGAAACACACACGAACATGTCCGTGCCTCTAAACACCATCAGGTGCCGCAGGAGTGTTCGCAGCCTGTTTGAGTGTCTCTCTTGATGTTTTAGTTCTTGGAATCAAACCATATTAACACTAAAGGGTGTATTTTTGGATGCCCTGTTTGATTCCAGTTGAGAAAAAAAGTCATTTAAAACACTAAAAACCTTCCTTATTCATGACCCTCAATGATGGGGCGACATTGGCCTACTGCTTGTCAAATTGTGCTAAAAAAATTTCTGAAACTTTAATAAAAGAAAATATTTTCTTTTCTTAACTGTTGTTTATACACTTCTATGTGTCGAATATAATAATTTTCTTGATTTGCAGTTTCCTCTAATTTAAATTCAATCTTTTTGTTGGTTGTATTTAACCTGAAGATTTTTTTTTTAAACTTATTGATGGTAGGTTTTTTTTCTTACATATTTTGTAAGTCCACCATCAAAATCAAATCAACTCCAAACTGAAGCACAAAAACTGATCTTGATGGAGAAGATGAGAGCTGCCAGTCCAAGGCAGCAAGGATTTTTAAAGATGAAGCAGCAGATTGATCAAACAACATAGTCTTTGGGGGACTACGGGTTAAACGGGGTGCTCATGTCCACTGCGGCGTATCGAATCACTGTATCACAAGGAGCCTGTTCAGAGTGTCCTCCATGTCTCCACTTCTGCAGTGGAACTGCCTCGGCTCGGTGACCTGTCGCTGATAAAACTATTGTTCTCATTGCTCCAAACTCGGCAGCAGTACAAGGAGGTGACAATAAAGATCCATTTAAGAAATCTTTTTGCATTTGTCTTATCTTGACAAAGGTTGTATTTAACACAGATCTTTTTATTTCTTTGAAAATCAGCATGCTTGTTCACATGACCTTATATCCTCCTTCCTTCAACCCAGTGTGCATTTTCTGTCCAGCATCTTTGGTTTTTCTTGTATCACCCAAGCAACAAATGCATGACTTGGACATACAACTGTCTGTCTTCCTGCAAACTAAAAGGCAGTACACTCTGTCCTGTAAGCAGTCTTTTACAACATCTATACCTAAACTAACTTTTTCCCATTAAACTTGTGTAATCAGATCAGCAAATTGAAAATAAATGTTGAACTGTTTTAGGATTCTAATTTTGAGGATCTGGTACAACATGTATAGGGAATTTTATTGAACTGAAAATTTAAAAAAAAAATTGTCTTTAAAGAGGTCAGTCTATTTAGTTTTTGGTTGAAACAGCACACCTTCACAGGTTGATTGAAGGTCTGCATTTAACGTCCTTGAAGGAATGCACATAACAAAGATTTAAACTGAGATCATCTCATGTTGAGAGAGGACAGGGTTGTTGCTGTGTTGGTCAAACCTTGGAAATGACAATATACATGATCTCATGGAATATCGTGAGCTGTTGCAAGATGCGAAAGTCCTCAGAGAATGTGCTGAAGATGCTGTTCAGCTACAACCACCCAAAATTCAGCTCAAAATCTGTAAAATTGACTGACTTATAGCCACCCTTGTAGTGGCTAATATCAATTATATGTTGGCGCAATTTTGAATTTGTAGATAATCAGCTGTAGAAGTAGATCCAATGAGTAATTTCTGAGAATTTTATTAAAATCTCTCCACTGATTCATGAGATGTTTTTGCTAATGCATACACACACACACACACACAGCAACCCAGGCAAAAATATTATCTGGTACTTCCTGGATCATGATGTCAGAAAAATATCAAACTTAAAATTCACAATTTCCACCACTGATTAAACGCTTGTTTCTTTCTGTGAGAAGAAACTGGAGCTCTGAGAAAAACGTTCACAAAAACGTGCAAACCCCACACTGAAGAGCATGCACAGTTGCACTGTGGTCAAACTGCACACACAATCAAACCGCAGAGCTTTGGTATTAGCCATTACACCACCGTGCAGCCTGCCTAACTCACCTACCATGAGATGAATGAGAGGGTAACCAGAGACCAACCATAAATCAACCTCAGAGGAAAAGCAATATGACATATTACTGTTTCATTTTTCAATGACACAACCTAAGCAAAGGTTCAATAACGGTGAAACCACCTTTAAGCAGCAATAAAAGGAAGTAAAGGTTCCTGAATAACCATATCTATCTTTCATATTGTTGTGAAGGACTTTGGCCCACTCCACTTTAAAACATTGTCTGAAGTATGTAGAGTTTGTAATATAAATGTTGTGCATTTATTACATGTCCTGTTTTGGGGGTAAATTTGCGGAGATGTTCACTCCTGGAAACATTGGCAAAGATGTCTTAGGAAAAATCTCTGCACATTTAAAATGGACTCCAAAATGTTTGAAAACTACTGTTGCCTTTTCGCAGATTGACAAGCAGCAAAACCTGCTTCTCTAAGGTCATTGCTGATGTCTTTCCATCTTGGCAATGTGTTAACACACACCTGTATGCTCCAGCAAACTGCCTGTTTTTAGAGGTGATCACACTGATGTTGATTAATTAACCAAGTGCATTTGATCAGCAGACCTGTCTGCTTTTTAAAAAATATCTATGATACTGATATGTTTGGTGAATGTAAGAAATAATGAAAATACTTGTCTTTCTCTGACTGATTAAAGGCATTATCTATCAGTGGTTTCATAAAGCTGCCCTTCTCACCACAAAGTAAAATTTGATATAAATATTAAAATGTATTTGTAAGATCCAGCTGTAATCTATTATGTTTTAATTTACAACCATTTGGCAATTCCAAAAGATCATCCAAGAGCCATCAAGGGTTTAGTTTTGTTTTACTGCACTCATAAGGATCAGAGAAACACACTTAGTTTGGTTTCATTATGTGTTTTGCTCCACCCCCTGCCTTTGCATGTAGACTAATGTTGATGAAATTGTAATTCCAACTTCTTATGAACTTTTTATGTTTCCTACTTCAAGAATGCAAGCTAAAAAACCCATTTTGGTTTCAAAAATTTTGTTCAGATAAACCGTTTTTGACCTCCTGTATCATCTTTTCCAGTCCCCAGAAGTAAAACTGACTTCCATATTACATTCTCACTGCTTTTAATGATCTATAAATAAATTACAATCCCCCGAGAGCAAGTCTCATAAATGAGGAGTCAAGATAGAAAACTTTGTAAAACCTTTGTCTTTAACTTCTTCTTTATTTTACCAGAGTCAGATTAAACAGAGGGTCGCACAGCTGCTGCCAGGAAAGATGAATGGAGAGAAACAGCAAGAGGTGTAATGACAGACAAACACAGGAAGGTGGCGAAGGAAGACCAGGCTCTTTGTTTTATAGAAAATACAATGAATAATATCAAATTATGTCACTCATGCTCTTCAAAGTCACTGCTTGACATTTAAGAGCTTTTCTATATCTGACAGATGATGTGAGCGTTCAGAGAGCAGTCCTGTGTCACTCTCCACATGCCGGTCTCAGACACCATGGTGCAGCCTGTACCCTGGATGCTGTCATCCGGCTCTCCTTCACCCCATTTGGTAAAGGTCAGAGGTTGATTTTTCATATCAGACCTAAAATTCCCCTCTGCTCTTTTATTGTTGACGTTGATCCAGGCTGTTTTGTCAGCTTCGCCGATCAGCTGAGTCAGAATGCGGTTCTCCTCCTCACTCTGGGGCAGAGCCAGCTCTAAGCCTTGTTGGGAGCAGAACTCAACGGCCTTCGAGAAAGAGTCTGTCTCCTTGTTGGACACAAAGTATTTCTGACCGACCTTTCTCACAAAGCCAAAATTTATTGCTGGAAAAGGAGAAAATAAAGTAGTAAGTTAGAAATAACACATCTGTTTATTGTTCACATCATCCAAACCCTCTCCCCCCTTTTTTGATGCTACTGATTTCAGAGTTACCCCATCACTCATACAGCTATCTGAGCTTTCAAATAACAACAGAGTTGGATAGAAATAACTGTATATTGAGAAAACACATGATAATTTAAATGTCTATGGAACAGCATTTGCAAGAATCACTGTCGAGTTTTTCGAGATTAGAGTTATTTTAATACAGTAACAATCCTTGTTGGTTGTTTCTCTAAACTGAGTTTGTTCAAAGTGTTATCTACAACACATATTAATTGTTTAAAATTTTTACACAGAACCTCAGTTTAAAATGGCCAGAATGTTCTTTGAAACCATTTTTAATAAAAACATTTACTAAGCTGTAACTAATAACCATTTGCATGTATTTAACTCCTTCAGGGCTCATTTATCTCTGTAAAATCGATGAACACTTACCAAGCTCTAACTTTGCAGTCGTCTTCTTCAGTGTTTCAAAATCCTGTTCAATAAAACTGAAGATTTCTGGATAGGACAGGATAAATTCTGTTAACAAATTCATTAAGTTGTAACTCACAGAAACCTCTGCTGACCAAAAAAACTTTACAGTTAAATTCATGAGGAGCACAATGTGTATGATATAGTAAAGTTTATAACCACTGGACTTCATACAAAACAAATCTGTTTTCAACAAATGGAAATTTTCTCTGGGTTGAAGTTGTGCAGACCTCGATGAAGTGTACAAACACACAAACTGCCTCCCTTAAAATGTTGACACCTTATAAACGGACTTTATGAAATATTATAATTTAAAAATTACGAATATACCTAATAATGAGGTAAATACATTAAACTGTAAATACCTCGTCCACACATTATAGCTGGTCCGGGAAATCCTGGTGATCCTTGTGCTCCGTCTGGTCCTCATAGTCCTGCTTGTCCCATTAGTCCTATTGGTGGTGGTGGTGGAAAACATTTTGGAGGACGTAATCAGAAGTGAAGCAAAATTTGTACATTCATAATCCATTTGCAAAGACAGACTTGCACTTCAAACTGCACTGCCAATTAAATTTAGTTTGTCTGTGCTGACATAGCTTGCCCATGATTAAATAAGGTAACATACATGAATTTAGACAAAAACAACCATAATCATGTAAAAAATTTTAAGGCTCAGTTGAAACCAGTTCTCAAAGACCTACACTGTTTGTGACACACATTTAGGGAGAAAAATTTACCTTCCCCTGACAACAGGTGATAACGCATCTCAGTGGACAAGAGGATAAATTGCAATCTGCTGCACTGCTGCCTTCATTAAAAGAAGTCAGACATGTCTCAAATGGTGTGTCTCTTTTTGTGATGAGTGTTTTGTTATTCATGTTTATTGTATTGTTCACTGTTTCATATTCAGAACACAAAACTTTGTGATTACAGAATATTTAAACAGAAATTCCATAAAAGGAACACTGTTTTGTTTATTTGCTTGATTAAAGAAGATAAGCAAACCATTATCAGGTACCTGGTGGTCCCCGTGATTCTGCTGGTCCACAGCACACATGTAGTCCTGTATCTCCTGTTTCACATTGAGGACAAGGACCCTTGTCCTGACCGTAGCCTGAAGAAGCCGTCAGGCAGAAAATACAGAGGAGAAGACAAAGCCTCATCTTCTCTCTGCAGTGTGGATTTCTGCAGAAAAATACATTTGATAATTCCACTATTTGGTTCACATATGAAATATTTTTGTCAAATAACTTAACTTGTAAAATAGCAAATCAAGATTAACATCAAAATAGAGACAGTAATAACTTTTGTTTCTGATGTTTCTTTGAAAAACAACTCACCAACAAAACAGACTTATCTCTAGAATGTGCTGCTGTTTCCAAACACGAGTAATGAGAGAAACAGCTTAAAGCCACAGATATTAAAGATCTAGCCTCGTGAACAGATAATTAGTGAAAAACATGTTACATAACCAGCAAACCGGAAACTTCCTGTGGTCTGATAAATGTGAACCTAGAATGTGAGTGAATGTTAGGCAGGGAAATATGTAAACCATATTTTCCCTCTAATACTAAAAACTTAAAAGTTCAGGGAAAATTACAAAGAGGATATAATGTAGTTTCTCCCAGTATAATATTGCAAACATCCATCCAATTTCTTCACCTGCTTCTCCTTTCTGGGTTGCTGGGAGCTGGTGCCTATCTCCAGCAATCACTGTGTGAGAGGCAGGGAGACAGGTCGGAAGACCATCACAAGGAAACATAGAGACAAACGAACATTCACACTTTCGTCTAGGGACAATTTTAGAGTTACCAATTAACCTAACATGCATGTTTTTGGAAGGAAACTGGAGTGCCCAGAGTAAATCCATGTGTGCACAGGGAGAACATGTAAACTCCACCCAGAAAGGCCCCATGTCAGGTAGAGAACCTGCAACCTTCTTGCTGGGAGTCAACAGCTCTAACCACTGTGCCACTTATTGTAAACATGACTAACCTATCCTACACCAATACATAAAATGCATTTTGAGTATTTATACTAGGTAGGTAGGTAGGTACATTTATTTATATAGCACCTTTCAGCACAGGGCAACTCAAAGTGCTTTACAACACAAGAACAAAATTACAGACAAAGTTACAGAACATGATAATGAACAAAATACAGAACTAATTGTCTAAATAAGCTAAGCTAAACCAACAGATCTAAGCATGACTAAATGTACAGAACTAAGCTAAGCTAAAACTAAAACTAACGGTACAGAACTATCCAAAAGTACCCCAGGCCCGCTAAACAGCCGAAGTAAAACCAGACATATCTAAGCATGAGCTAAGACAGTCAGAAATAGTAGCTAAATTAAACAGATCTAAACATGACTAAACGTACAGAACTAAACTAAGTGTACAGGAAGATAAAGCTAAACTAAACAGTACCAAATTTCTAAATGGTACTAGTGGGCCACTAAAACAGCAGATGTAGTAATTACTAAGATAGAGAAAGAGGGAAGGAGGAGGGGGGGAGTGAGAGAGATGACAGACACAAGTGCACAGCAGAGTATGAGTATGAGAATGTGTATGTTTGTTTCCAGACGGTAGGAGGCGGTGTGATGCATTTGTGTGTGTGTTTGCAGAAAATTCCATGAATCACGTTCACAGGTGTTCACAGGCAAGAGAGCAACGAGCTTCTGTTGACATAAATTCCAGGGAGAATTGATAAGATTTTGGCATTCAAGGCCACATCGGGAAGCCAAATGTAGGTCATAACAGAGTTGTTTTGGAACAGGCTGACTTTGTTTTGAGTCTGCCTTGAAGTCTTTGCTGGTACATTCTCGAATCCAAATAGCCGAGGTCCAATCTGTTGTTCCGAAACGAGCAACTTCTCCAAGATTTTAACCTTTACTAAAGTCAAATGCAAACACGCTTATCTGAAACATGTTTTATAGACCAGTCCTCTCACTCCTCACTGGAGCCGATTCCCTTGAACAAAAACTACTGTTGTGTCTCTGCACTGCTGTCCTCCTGCAGGACACAGGGTCACGCTGCAGGTCTTAATGCTCAACTCCAACTTGATCATCATCAGACTCCAGTGTGAACAGTCTCTGGCCCTAAAGTGACTAGCAAAATACAACTCAATGTCAGATGCAGCATGCTGCAGTTTAGTAAAAATAGATGCTACGCGTGTCGAACTTAGAGTTGTTGTGCAATCACAGCTGACAAAATTATTATCTGCCATGCTTGTTTTGTCCAGTAATTACATTTGATCTTGCTGCTTCCTGCCTGCTCAGGAGCAGATTTGAACTTCGGGAACGGATGTGATGTGAGAAACAAATTCAAGTATCGATCCCATTATTCTTGTATCGGTGCGATCCAACTCCAAAAATTAAAAAAATCATAATATACAAAATAATAATAATAAAAGATGAAACAACTGGACTTCTGTGGCTGAAGACATGTGAAGTTACAAGCTTTAAACTTCTTAATGTTGGCACTGATATATTTATATTTAGATCAATCCTCATAGCCCGACTTCAATGATGTAAAAGTCAGATGGAATGTGACATGACCATTTACAGGTGCTGGTCATAAAATTAGAATATCATGAAAAAGTAGATTGATTTCAGTAATTCCATTTAAAAAGTGAAACTTGTATATTATATTCATACATTACATACAAACTCATATATTTCAAATGTTTATTTCGTTTAATTTTGATGATTA
>NC_051440.1:7453321-7461917 GCF_001649575.2 Kryptolebias marmoratus | reverse complement strand
AGTTGGCCAACATTTCTATAAATCCTTTGTTTTTATTGGTCTTCAGTAATATTCTAATTTTCTGATATGATGAATTTGAGATTTTCATTTGTTGTCATTTGTAATCATCAAAATTAAACGAAATAAACATTTGAAATATATGAGTTTGCATGTAATGTATGAATATAATATACAAGTTTCACTTTTTAAATGGAATTACTGAAATCAATCTACTTTTTCATGATATTCTAATTTTATGACCAGCACCTGTAGATATGTATTTGATTTAGTACCACATATGAAAGTGACTTGGGTAGAATGTGAAAACTTGCATCAGTCACATTCTGACTGTCATAAAAGAAAAATAAGAAAAAGAAAAAAAAACGCTGTGGACTGAACACAGCTGCCTAGTCTGGGTCTGTTTGGGTTCATTTGAAACCCATTAGAGGTCAGTATGTAATCCATTTTGTTCACTTCCACAAGTTCTGGTTCCTTTTGGTATTTTTGTAATTTTTTTGTCATATGTGAACCTTAAACCTACTGACATTTTGTTTTAATTTAGCTTTTTTTTGTAAATTTTTTCATAACCACTGTGTTTATATTTGTGGATCAGTTTTAATTTCGGTCTCGCATTTAAATCATTGTTTGTCATGTTGTGAAGATTTTGTGTTGTATTTCCTGTCTTATTGTACATAATTTTAGTATTACTCTACAGTCTGTTTCTGTTTGTCTTTTGTCGTCCCTTCTGACAAATTCAATATGAAATGTTTATAAGACAAGGAGACTATTGTCCTCTGGGCCACCGGACCTTTTAATTTCCAGTGAAGAGGAGTGAAAAGAGCTGCAGATTTATTTATTTATTTGTTTCCTTGACAACTTTTTGAAGTACATTTGTCACACAGCCTAATTGAACTGATCATTTTTACTTTGCTGCATCAAACAGCTTCAGGTCATAAAGATGGATATAAAAGTCAAGACGGGGGTGCCATTAAGTCATCGGTGTCTGATTCAATTGTGCAGATGCATTTCTGTTACTACAAATCTTAAAAATGTAAATCCTTCAAAAACAGAAGTTGTTAAAATCTCATGTCCTCCATTAGAAGCTACAAACACTTGAAACACTTGATAAATAAATTCAGAGAGTTGACCTCAGCTTCTGCAATCAGCCAGTAAAAAAAACTAATACATTCAGTGTGAATGTTGTCTGTTTGTGTCCTACGTCCTGTTGTCGATCAGGAACCTAACTGTATCTTTGGAACCATAAAGGTACCTTGAACCAGGTGATAAACACATTCTGAGAACATTAAAACAATCTGCAGGTAAAGTTCAGTGTAACTCTGTGCCTGCTTTTGTTAACGGACAAGCAACAGGAAAATGTCATGACACAAATATACAAACATCTTGCTATTGACCAGAAACATTCACGCTCAGTTGGTTCACGCGTGTATTATTAAAAACCAGAAAATCTCACAGCTCAAGTAAAGGTTTTGTTTATTTTCAGTCCAAAACATTAAAACATTCACAGATTTCTGTTGGAAGGGTCAAACATCTGAGTGAACATAAATAATTTGTAGTTTTACACAAACTGTTCAGCAGTTTAAATCTTAATATGTGACCCTTTGTTTACCTGAAACCACAGACTAGATATAACAGGTTGACCACAGAACACAAGTCCACCATTAGCTCATGTCTATTTTTGACTTTTTAAGAGCCCAAAATAACCATTTTATTTTGGACAAGTGGGCAGAGCCTAAAAGTTAAAACAGGATTTGGACAAAAGTCTTGAGCGCCTGATATTTAATAATGGAATAATTATATTTATGAGAAATCACAGCTCCTATGAGCTGTACTGATTCTATCTAATGATGCCAAAAGATTTGAGAAGAAAATGTTCTGTTTAGGTCATTTTTGAGAGAAACTGATGCAATTTAAGATGAAGATATAGATCAGCGATTCTCAACTGGCGGGTCACAGCCCAAGAGTGGATCATGGATCTGTTTTCAAGGGTCATCGGACTTTGTCTGGGCAAATAAAGAAGTTAAGTTAAAAAATAAAACAAAATCTGCGTTCTAAAATCTAATTGCTATGCCAGCCTTATGATTAATGCTTCAATAAGTGACTGATTAATTTTAATAAGACATTGTTATACATTCACTGAGTGGGTACTCAGTTAAAGCTACATATTTTGAGTCTTTCTTAAACTGCACAGTAATTGGACTTTTTATTTCATATTTGTGCGTGAAAGAACTGTTGAGTTTGTTAAAAAAAAAGGCTGTAGTTACTGGATTTAAGAGTTTTTGTTTTTAATCAAAATGCAACTAAATAGTGGAAAAGAGAAGATTTATCTCTCTAGTGTTGCTAGAATTGAAAGTACTCCTTGATTTGGGTCACACCTTGTTATTTAGGGGTAATGGTGGGTCCCCAAGCCAGACCAGTTGAGAACCACTTCTACAGATGATTTGAAGTATCACCAAGTGACCAACCATGGTTTTACACTGTAACTCAGCTTCGGTTTAATCAGCAACTTACTGAGTATGTCTTTTATATCTAGTCTATGGTTCAAACTAATCACAGTCCATAAAAATAACAGAGCATAACAAAAACACCAACTTTCACATTAAAACCAGTCAAACTTGGTTGCCACTCACCCAGGCATGCACACTAAAAAGAAACTGAGCTAATCCTCTCATTTGTTCATCCTCAGCCTGAATTCACACTCCTGCTGGAGCATCATGGGAAATGTGGAATCCGTTGGACATTTTCATTGTTATTCTCATTCACAACTCATCAGTTTTCAATCACAGAAAATCCTGACAGTGTTCTGATAGTTTGATTGGCTGGTAACCTCGCAGACAAAGGACAAGTAAGTTTAAGTGTTTAACCACAACAGAGTATTTCTAACTTTACCTAATCCTAATCAAAACCTTAAGTTACCTATCAGTTACTTTAACAAGAGGATAACAGTCTTTCTGCAGTTCTTTGGGAGTTGGACAGTGACAGTAAAATTGTTCTTAAATATGAAAATGAACACAAAGGTCAGATCAATGTGACCAAGGATCACTGCATGGTGAATTGAGAATGAGAATGTTTGGATATTTAGTTTAACTTTTCAATTTACGGACATCCAGGTTTGTAATGTTCATTAGTAAAACACTGGAAACTATCTATCTATCTATCTATCTATCTATCTATCTATCTATCTATCTATCTATCTATCTATCTATCTATCTATCTATCTATCTATCTATCTATCTATCTATCTATCTATCTATCTATCTATCTATCTATCTATCTATCTATCTATCTATCTATCTATCTATCTATCTGTCTAGCTGTCTAGCTGTCTAGCTGTCTACCAACACAATTCTTGGTGAGCAATGGCCCGAAAACACTCTAGGTTAATTTCCTGTTCACAGTTTAAAATCTTTTTCGTAAAACAAGACTTGTTTTGTAACAGCTTCTTGTCTGGTCTGAATAACGAGACTTACTCTGAGTCCAAGACCAGACCTTTGCTGGATCAGAACCAGTTTTCTGAACTGGTTCCTGCAGCTGAGAGACACATTTAAAATGTCCTCCAATAACTAACCTTGACGTATTTTAGAACTAACCCTGAACTAATCCTGAACTGAAGCCTACATTTTGGCTCTAACAGGGCAGGGCCACACCTGGCGTACACCTGGACTGGAAGTCTCTGGAGAGCCAGATAAGGAGCAGTCACTGCTGAGATGCTGAGAGGAACTCGGAACATTCTGCTTCTCAGATCACGCTCAGGCTGGGCCGGTGGAGACCTGCAGGAGAGTCTCAGGAAGGGGAGGATCTTTCTTCTCAGGTGAGCAGGTTACAGTAGGGGGGAGCTTCATAAATTTCCACCTATTTGTGCAGGACCACCAGATGAAAAAGAGAACCGACAGGAGGACCAGGAACACAGACACAGATCTGCAGAGAAACACAATCAGAACCTCATCACATGGATCACCTCTCATTAACCAAACCAATCAAAAACTAGTTCTAAATAAATTAACTTCTTTAGTTTGAGCAGAAACTAACGAGCAGGTAGCTGCTGTATTCTTTATACAGAACAGCTAATTTTTAGAGGAGTTCTGTACATGCAACGCCGTGACATCAATATTTGGCCCATTAAAGACAAAATAAAACCACCAACTGTCTAACTGGAAGAAACTGCTCTGTCGACGGACCACTGCCACGTGATGAGTTTTTCCAATTCCCGATTCATGAACTTTTAAAGAATTCAATGATTTTTTTTGTCTTTTTTTTTATCAGAAACAACTCAAGAGTTTATCTTCTTGTAGTCATCCATGTTTCTAAGATAAACATTAGAAACTTGAGATTGACAAAGTAAAGAAAGCAGACGCTGTTGCACCACTGAGAGAATATCAGTAGTTCAACAGGAATGAACAATAAAAATCAGTGAAGTTCAAGAATGAATCTTTCCTCTGCTGCTAGAACTTCAAAAAAGTATTAGTGTATAACTACCTGAAAATAATAGTGCAACTGTAATAATAATTGAGATCCTGATCTACTGGAAACCTGTTTATGTTAGGAACAAGTACCACTTAGTTTGTCCACATTTGTAACTGAGGACAGATGCTCTGACAGGCACGTCACATGACCATGTGACCCTTTGATGTGTCACAGGACTGCTGTGGGTTTCTGTTTGACCAAAAAGCTGATCAGTTTCCATCAATACAAGTAAATAATTCTTACACAGCAGTGAGGATGATCCACAGACGGCTGCTCTCATCAGGAGAGGTGTCTTGTGGGCATAAAGAAGAGGAGGATTAGGGCAAGCCTAGTGATGAGAAGAGGCTCAGACTTTCTGTGTATGTGTTGTGTTGAAGCTGCTGGTGATGAGTTTACCTGTATGACTGGCCATGATTGTCGGCACCATCTTTGTGGGTCTGTTCACACACACAGAGTCAGCGTACGCAGAACATGGAACAAGAGTGTCTTGAAGAGCAGCTGGAGAACAGGACAACACAACAATAAATTCACGACAGACTGAAGAACCAATAATCCACAAGTCAGTCAATACAGGAAGTACATCAGAGTAGAGGCAAAACTATAAACATCCATTCATCCATCCATTTTCTTTTCCTGTCTTTCTATTCAGGGTTACGGGGAAGCTGGTTCCTATCTCCAGTGGTCATTGTGTGATAAGCAGGGATGCACCCCAGACAGGGTTGCAAGTCCATCACAGTAAGCTATAAATATGCTAAATAAAAGTTTTAATGTAACTATAACTCTGTGTCACATTGAAGAAGCAAGTAAACTCAACAACATTTTAAAGGTTTCAGCTTCCGAAGGTCTAACTGATGTCTGGTTTTCATTGATTTGCGATTGATTGACTCTGTGGTCAGCTGTGAAACTCCAATATTTGGAGAAATTGCAATTTTACATGAACTCTGAGTCAGAACAATGTTTGGTCTTTGGACTTCTGGAGCAAGACAGAATCTTGTTCTAGGACCAGGTGTGTGTTTCTGAAGGTGTTTTCACCTGAACATTTGGTGCATTTAGCACACTGGATTCCAGACCCTTCCCTCAAAGAGCAGTCTTTAATCTTGTAGAAACCTGCAGGTGAAAACACACACATACACAAACATGAGAGCCTTGATCCTACAGACCATCATTGTCATCATAGTCATCATCAGTGGTGTTTCTAAAAATTAATGGTACCTGGTGGACATTTTGGACACTTTGATCTTACTGTCCCAGTAGAAGTCAGAACAGACATCATCAGCAGAAAGCAAACACCACTCACCTAGAGACAAACACACATCCTGTCAGACACAATCTGAGAGAAATTCAACAAAAATTCAGTTTGACTCTAGTTAGCCTTCAGTTGCTGAGAATACAAAAAGGACAGGAAACAGAAACACAGCTCTGAGGCATAACACAAAAGACGCATAAACTGTGTTTTTATCTACTCACCGTAAAGTTTAAGGACTGCTGTTGGCTGTTTAAGATTAAACACAGACTACATCTAACTGTCTCAGCTGTACTCAGGTTGAAATTAAGTGCTCTGGTTTGTGTCTCCTAGCAACAAGATCTGCTCTGACCTTCTACCTGCATATATGAGGAGGCCCAACCCCCCTGCACTCACCTGCCTGCAACAAACGAGCCTCTGCTCACACCACTCTAACAACCTGGCATAAAGTAATAAACGGATTAGGACCTCAGATCTGAGCAGGGGGGAAAAATCATCAAAACCCACAAGAACCACATAAGACCAGATTCACAGCTCCAGCTGATTGACCCCAGACTTGTAACACCTGTTCTTGAATAAAACCTGGACTCACTGTTGTTGTTGAGGTGAGCTGCAGCCGCAGCTACTCAAGGTCCTGAATATCAAACATCTACATGTCAGCACTGATCATGGATCACTGCTGTAATAATATTACTGATCACTCACCATGAGCGTATGCATGTCGTTGTCCCTCGCACAACCAAGTGAAGAACTCAGCAGTTTGATAAGCTCTTGGATTTATACACATGCTCGTCCTCGTCCAGGAAATCCATGATGACGCAATGAGTGGTGTCAGAATTCATTAACAGAAAAATAAAGCACTGGGTGGGGCTCTCTCTCTGCCACTGTGTAGGTATGTGGGTGTGTGTGAGTGTATTTTTATGTTATCTTTTCATATTTTTTTTAGGATAATCACCAACCTTGTAAGGATCTGGAAGATAGTGATATTTTTCTTCCACTTTTAGCTGTTCTCTCCAGGGTGCAGCACAGCTTAAAGTGCAATTACATGGTCATAAGTTTGTAAAATACCTGGATTTTTGCTTTGAAACTTCCAAGCCAGGCAGTGTATGTATAAAACTACTTAATAAAAGAAGAAACTCACCATCAGAACAAAATCATCTCCAGGATGTCCCGCTTTTGTGCTGCTTCCAAACTCAAGTGAAAAGAACTGTTTCAAGTGAGACACATATAAGAGATCTACCCCATCAACAAAATATTTATTATACAACACACCGCAAAGAACCAGAATTGGGAAAATGAGCCTAGAATATTATTTCCTGTGAGCCAGATTAGTGAAAACACTTCATTAAAATATTTCTAAAAGGTTGGACCACAGACCTCCTTCTCAGTGTTCACAGCTGTGACGTAAACAGACCTCAGACTGCTGTTCACAAAGTAAATAATGTATCAAAGTAATTTGCTCACTTAAAGTACTATGTTTGTTTTTTTGTTGTTAAATTGAAATAAAATTTTGCTGCTGTCATCACCATGAAAGCATGTTTATTTGCCAAAATGTTCAAAATGGGTCAGAGATTCCTTTACACACAATAGAAATATTACTGTTGCCATCTTTAAAAAGATAAACTGTTTTGGTTTGAGTAGAATAATAATGATGAACCTCCCTGATGAGGAATCAAAATCAGGGCCGCGACCCCTATGATCATATACATGAAAGATCCAGCCCAGAAGAAATGACATTTAAAAATAGTATTACATAATACAAACAAGAACCAATACGGTGTACATTTTAGGACATCCTAGGGATTCAGAAAATACATTCTCAGACATCAGAAAAAAAT
This sequence comes from Kryptolebias marmoratus, assembly GCF_001649575.2. Classification (NCBI taxonomy): domain Eukaryota; kingdom Metazoa; phylum Chordata; class Actinopteri; order Cyprinodontiformes; family Rivulidae; genus Kryptolebias; species Kryptolebias marmoratus. The sequence goes on along the minus strand of NC_051440.1, from coordinate 7,454,375 downwards.
GGCATCAGACTAAAACAGGGGTGTCAAACTGACCACCAGACCACCTTTAAAGCCCCTACCATTTTAAATATGTTGTGGACTAAAATTCCATAAAGATTCTGGCATCCCCAAACATTTGTGAATCTGTCCGACCTTAAAGGTGTAGTTTAAGTGGAAAAAATTTGAAAGCTCTAAACCTCCTGTTCTTCCATATAAAGTTTGCAAATAAGGAGTTAATTTCTTTACAGAGTCCATCATTGATGTAAAGGGAGAGAGTGGGATAAACAAACCTTGATACACCTTCTGTCAGAGTCTGGTGATCCTGGTTGGGTTTTGGGTGCATTTCCTTCAATCTCCAGTAGATGGCACCAGCTCGACTGGAGGTTCTGCTGACAGGTGTTCCTCGTCTACAATCAGCAAGGGAGGCTTATAAGGAGTTGACAGCCAGCATGTCACCGTCAGGGGAGGGGTGGTGTGCGAGGGCTGTCAGCTGGAGGGTGCGGAAGAGACAGCAGGAGTGACTTAAATCGGAACATGACAACGTTGGAGTTAGAAAGAAGTGACTGTAATAGTATGGATTGTAGTGATGAGGAAGGAAGGAGTGGTCAGAATGAAGATAAAGAGTGGGAATTGGTGGGAAAGGGTGGAAAGAAGCAGCGAGCTGCTGAAAGAAAGAGGAAAAAAGGAAATGAGCACTGAAGACACTGATAATGAAGGAATTGAAGAAGGAAAAGAAGCATCAAAAAGACAAAATATGAACATTATAATAAGATTTGATGAAGGAGAAGGAGTAAAGAAGATTGATCCACTTAAGCTAACAAAAGCACTTAAAACACATGTTGGGGAAATTAAACATGCTAAAATACTGAGAGACGGAAATATTTTGATTGGATGTAATTCGGAAGGGCAAGTTGAAAAGGCGAAAAAGCTTGGATGGGTGTGCAAAGTTAAAGTCAGAGCAGTTGTTAAAGTGGGTGAAAAAAGAAATAATGAAAGCAAAGGAATTATCACAGGAGTGCCGTTGAGTGTTAACATGAAGGACTTAGTTGTGAATTTGAAAGAAAGAAACAAGGAA
>NC_051440.1:7448116-7452412 GCF_001649575.2 Kryptolebias marmoratus | reverse complement strand
CGCCGCTGGACTCCACCTGGATCTGTAAGAACAAAGAACAGAACTAAGTCATTTATGCAGTGCTCAGCTGACAGTAGGATTGGTGCCCGAGACTCACCCTGTCCCTCTTGCTTTCCAGATCCTACCTCAACACCCGCACTGTACAGTTATACCACTTTGTAAATAAAGCACTTAACCTCAGCTGCTGTCTCCGTGTCTGCTTTTGGTCTCGCTCTCTGGACATATAACCCCGCGTTCTTGTCAGAAATGTTATTTGGTGTGGAGATTTTAATGCACATCATTCATTATGGGGTAGTGGAAAAGTAGATTATAATGGGAAAATTTTAGAAGAATTCTTAGATAGTAATAATCTGGTTTGCTTGAATAATGGTAAGAAGACAAGAATTGATATCAATTCAGGTAAGGAGTCTGTATTAGATTTGACATTTGTTTCTAGCGGTTTAGCTCCATTATGTGATTGGCAAGTTAAAAATAAGTCGTTTGGTAGTGATCACTACATTATAATCAGCAAAATAAGGATGGGCCAGGTGCTTAGTACTGAAATGATAGGAGGAAAGTGGATTTTTGAGAAAGCAAATTGGGAAGAATTTTATAAATTATGTGATAGGAAATTTTTAAATGTTCAAAATGATCAGAGTATTGAAAGTATGAACCGAGAGATTAGTCAGGGTATTTTAGCTGCTGCTGAGGAGGCTATTCCAAAAACATCAGGGAAATATAGGAGAAAGTTAGTTCCATGGTGGAATGATGAGTGTAGAAAAGTAGTTAGAGAAAGAAATAAAGCATTTAAATTGGTTAAAAGGACTCATAATTTTCAACATTTAATTGAATATAAAAAGTCGCAAGCAAAAGTCAGGAGAACAATAAGAAGCACAAAAAGAGAATTTTGGAGAGGTTTCTGTGACACAATTGGCAATAGAACAAAACTAGGGGATGTTTGGGTGATGATCAAAAAAATGGGAGGTGATAGAAGGGAATGGAGTTATCCTATACTAAATAAAAATGAATTAGTAGCTGTAACTGACAAGGAAAAGGCTGATATGTTAGTGAGAACATTTGTGGAGATACATAGTGGGAAATTTTTAACAGTTAATGAAATAGAGGGAAAGGAGAGAACTAAAAAGGAAAATGATAATGAACTGTTGAATTATCCTTTCTCTATTGGAGAGCTGAAAAGAGCTTTGGATAGAACAAGGAATAGTGCTCCAGGTAAAGATGAAGTGTGTTATAGTATGTTAAGACATGTAAGTGAGGAAGTTTTAAATAAATTATTAATTTTATACAATAAGATTTGGAAGGAGGGGAGATTGCCTTGTAAGTGGAAAGAAGCTATTGTTATTCTGTTGAAGAAACCTGGGAAAGATCATAGTAACCCTGGAAATTATAGACCAATAGCTTTAACATCTAATATGTGTAAACTGATGGAAAGGATGGTGAATGAGAGATTGACACAATATTTGGAGTCAAAACATTTAATTGCTCCTTATCAGAGTGGTTTTCGTAGAGGGAGAGGAACAATAGATCCTGTTTTATGTTTAGAGGAGGATATTAGAAAAGCTCAGATTAATAAGGAAACTGTTGTTGCTGTGTTTTTTGATGTGGAAAAAGCATATGATATGTTATGGAGGGAAGGGTTAATGATCAAATTACACCAGATAGGTATAGGAGGTAATATGTTTAATTGGATATGGGATTTTTTACGGGACAGAAATATTCAAGTTAAAATAGGATATCATGTTTCGAAATTATGTAAAATAGAAAATGGAACCCCTCAAGGAAGTGTGGTAAGTCCAACATTATTTTCAGTTATGATTAACGACATTTTTAAAGAATTATCTATCAGTTTTGGTCACTTTTTGCTGATGATGGAGCATTATGGAAAAGGGGAAGAAATATGGAACATCTTATTGTTAAACTTCAGGAAGGTATAGATAATGTGGATAAGTGGGGGGTAAAGTGGGGTTTTAAATTTTCAATTGAAAAGACAAAAGTAATGTTTTTCACAAATAAGAAAATAGGGGTTGATAAAAAGTTGTAGTTATATGGGAAAGAGTTAGAAAGGGTTGACTGGTTTCGGTTTTTGGGTGTAGTTTTTGATAAGAAACTAACTTGGGGAAAACACATAGAACATATTATAGAGAAAAGTAAAAAGGTTCTAAACATTATGAGGTGTTTAGCAGGATTGACGTGGGGTGCAAGTTTTGATTCACTAAAATATATATGTGTCACTAATTAGATCAAGAATAGATTATGGGAGTGTGATGTATGGATCAGCAGCCAAAACTAGGTTAAAGAAGTTAGATGTTATTCAAGCCAGAGCATTGAGAATTTGTTTAGGGGCAGTTAAATCAACGCCAATATGTGCTTTACAAGTAGAGTCAGGAGAAATGCCATTAGGCATTAGAAGAGAGCAGCTAATGGTCAATTATTGGGTAAGTTTAAAAGGACATAATGCAGATCACCCGGTTAAGAAAGTATTAGAAAAGTGTTGGGAAAGAGGAAAGAAACAAATTGATAGTTTTGGGTGGGTTGGGGATGATAGAGCGAAAATTTTTAATGTTTATTATAAGGAATTTAGTTCAACGGTATTGTGGCCTTTGAGACCTACATGGACTTGGAAATATGTTAATGTAGACAGAACACTAACATATATTAAGAAAAGGAACACATTAGATAATTGTCAAGAATTGTATAATCAAATGCAGAATAAATTTAATGACTACTTGCAAATTTATACTGATGGGTCGAAAGACCCTAAAAGTGAAGCAACCGGTATAGCTGTAGTGATTCCTGAATTAAAGATTAGTATTTCAAAAAGAACATCTGATTATTTGAGTGTATTCGCAGTAGAATTATGTGCTATTTTAGTAGCTTTAGAATGGGTGGAGGAAAGTAATAGGAATAAAATAATAGTTTGTAGTGACTCTCTATCTGCGTTGATGAGTATCGGGAAGGGACAGGGGAAAAATCATCAAAATATTTTATATGAGATTATGGCGGTTCATCGTAGGATATGTGAACAGAATAAAAATGTTATATTATTCTGGACTCCTGCTCATGTAGGTATTATGGGGAATGAAAGAGCAGACAGGCTGGCTAAGGAGGCGATTAAAAAAGATGATTTGATATGCAAATGAAGTTATCTAAATCTGAAGGTAAAAGTATAATTTGGAAAGAAAGCAAGAGGAAATGGGAAGCTAGGTAGGTAAATGAAATAAAGGGAAGCCATTTGTTCAGGATACAAAATACAATCGATGTACAAAGGATCAGAGGAATAAACAGGAGGGAGGAGATAATTATAAATAGAATAAGAACCGGGCATAGTTTCTACTCTTTTTAGGATGTGGAAACACATTACTGGTTTATGTAGATGCTGTGATGAAGTAGAAACAGTGGAACATGTTTTGATTAAATGTAGGAAATATGCAAGCCAAAGAAGATTATTAAAAATGGAACTAGGTGTTAGCTGAATAGTATTGAGGGGAAAAAGAAGATTTTTCGTTTTTTAAAAAACACTGGGATCTTTAAGAGAATTTGAGGTATAGATGGTAGGAGTTAATCGAGGGCAGTAGTGCAACGTTAATGCATGCAAGCTGCCGTTAAAACCTAAAGAAGAAGAAGAAGAATGTCACTGTCAGAGTGTTAACTCGTACTGGTACGTTTGTTACCGCCCTGGCTTACGTTCTTGTTTCTGGAACTTGTTAATGTCTTCTTGCCTTGTTTCAGGATTATTCAAGCCATTGTTTTTTACCTGGAGGAATCTTCAAGTGCTGACTTGTTCTCTGGGATCTCCACGCTGCCTTCTTCTTGGACTGTCTCCTTTGGCCGAATCCTGCTCACCCTCCCTTCCACCAAGGACCCAACCCAGACTCTGCTTCTCTCTCCCTGGCGGTTCACTATCCACTCACCTGTAAGCTACTGTTATTGAGGATCATTTCTCCTACAAAACAAGAGACTCTGAATAACCTCCTTTCTCCATCACAGTGACTTTCCTGTTCCTGAGCTGCTGGTTCCTCATCACTACAGGCATTCAAATAAACATTAATTGCATTTTTATTCTGCCTCCTGAAGTGTGTTCTGCATGTGGGCCAAATCTCTGGCTAAGACCATGACACCTTCAGCTTTTGACATCAACACCCTACCAAAAAATAGAAAGATCTCTTTGCAACCACATATTCAAAATTGATTCAGTCAGATGCCATTTTTTTCTAAGACCTAAGGATGTCTTAAATTGTACACCCTAATATAGACCAGGGGTGGAAATTAAAAATTTTGTTCACCAGCCATAGTGGCTGG